>NC_091992.1:104788430-105088430 GCF_044704955.1 Pristiophorus japonicus
TGAAAGTCCAAATATACCACATCAACTGGTACTCCTTTGTCCACTTTATTGGAAACATCCTCAAAAAATTCCAGAAGATTTGTCAAGCATGATCTCCCTTTTACAAATCCATGCTGACTTGGACCTATCATGTCACCATTTTCCAAATGCACTGCTATGACATCCTTAATAATTGATTCCATCATTTTACCCACTACTGAGGTCAGGCTGACCGGTCTATAATTCCCTGCTTTCTCTCTCCCTCCTTTTTTAAAAAGTGGGGTTACATTGGCTACCCTCCACTCGATAGGAACTGATCCAGAGTCAATGGAATGTTGGAAAATGACTGTCAATGCATCCGCTATTTCCAAGGCCACCTCCTTAAGTACTCTGGGATGCAGTCCATCAGGCCCTGGGGATTTATCGGCCTTCAATCCCATCAATTTCCCCAACACAATTTCCCGACTAATAAAGATTTCCCTCAGTTCCTCCTCCTTAATAGACCCTCTGACCACTTTTATATCCGGAAGGTTGTTTGTGTCCTCCTTAGTGAATACTGAACCAAAGTATTTGTTCAATTGGTCTGCCATTTCTTTGTTCCCCGTTATGACTTCCCCTGATTCTGACTGCAGGGGACCTACGTTTGTCTTTACTAACCTCTTTCTCTTTACATACCTATAGAAACTTTTGCAATCCGCCTTAATGTTCCCTGCAAGCTTCTTCTCGTACTCCATTTTCCCTACCCTAATCAAACCCTTTGTCCTCCTCTGCTGAGTTCTAAATTTCTCCCAGTCCCCAGGTTCGCTGCTATTTCTGGCCAATTTGTATGCCACTTCCTTGGCTTTAATACTATCCCTGATTTCCTTAGATAGCCACGGTTGAGCCACCTTCCCTTTTTTATTTTTACGCCAGACAGGAATGTACAATTGTTGTAATTCATCCATGCGTTCTCTAAATGTCTGCCATTGCCCATCCACAGTCAACCCCTTAAGTATCATTAGCCAATCTATCTTAGCCAATTCATGCCTCATACCTTCAAAGTTACCCTTCTTTAAGTTCTGGACCATGGTCTCTGAATTAACTGTTTCATTCTCCATCCTAATGCAGAATTCCACCATATTATGGTCACTCTTCCCCAAGGGGCCTCGCACAATGAGATTGCTAATTAATCCTCTCTCATTACACAACACCCAGTCTAAGATGGCCTCCCCCCTAGTTGGTTCCTCGACATATTGGTCTAGAAAACCATCCCTTATGCATTCCAGGAAATCCTCCTCTTGATGCTTTAGGTGCAGGGTTCCTTCTATTTTATTTGTTAATTAATTGCTTATTACTTTTTGTGCTTTGTTTGGTGCTTGGTGGTGCTTTAAATGTAGTTACTTGCGTTGATTCCTTAACTCTAGGTAAGGTTTTTCTGTGCGGACATCAATGGCAACATACACTGGCCTAAGTTAGTTTGGAGCAACTATTTGCTGGTCAAATGCCTAAAACAAGGGTAAGTGGCTGGGAACGCCCACTTTTGAGAAAAAAAAGACGGAACTAAAAAAGAACCTAACTAACTCACTTGCACTGGCGCAAATTAAATGGCCAGAATTGCAACTAAAAAATCAAGTTGCTCCAAAAAGAAAGGAGCAACTCCCGGGGAAACTTTGGCCGATAGACTCCGGCATAGAAATTCGGGGCGCCTAATTTTAGGCGCAGTACCCGCACAGTATTAACATTCTGCGCTCAAGTGGGGAGTACAAAGGAGCCCCAGGTTGTGGGCCTTGGATCTCATCATAATGTAAATGTTGCTGCAGTTGGAGCAGGAGCAGGTTAATGCTCCAATTTCCAGGTAAGTGATGTGTTGGATCGCAGGGGATTGGAGGAGGAATGGGTGATCCTCCAGGTTCGGTGGAGGATCAGGTAGGAAGATCGTAGGCCTCGGGAGCAATGATCCCGCTAATTTATGGGGGAGTCCACCACCCCTTTAATGGGCTGCATGGCCCATTCACATTTCCGCGCATGCGTGGTTTTGCCATTTAAGGTGAGCGGGCTGCACGGGACCTCCAGACTGCTTCGCAGCCACTCAGCCGCAAAGCTTAATGGGAACATTGCCCAAGGATACTGTTTGGGGATGTTCGAGAATATTGTTGGGGGCTTGGGTAGGAAGACCTTTGGGGCTCTGTTGGGAGGTCCGGAGTGCTGTTAGAAGGGATTAAGAGGTTGGGGCCAGAGCCGGGGGGAAGGGGGGGGCGGAGTGATCAGTGTGGCCTGGAAGTCAGAGTCAGGAGTGAGGGCAGAGATGTCTGGATTGGGAGATGCAAACATTAGGCCCCTTCTTTCAAATGCAAATGGGCTAACACCTGCTTCAGATGTGAGTAAAGGACACCCTATTATTTGTCCTTAATCAAGATGGATTTATGAAGGGGAAGTCACGTTTGACAAATTTTCTGGAGTTCTTTGAGGGTGTAACAAACAGCGTGGACAAAGAGGAACCAGTGGATGTGGTGTATTTGGACTTCCACAAAAAAAGTTACTGCACAAGATAAAAGTTCACGGGGTTGGGGGTAATATATTAGCATGGATAGAGGATTGGCTAACTAACAGAAAACAGAGAAGCAGGATAAATGGTTCATTCTCTGGTTGGCAACCAGTAACTAGTGGGGTGCCACAGGGATCAGTGCTGGGACACCAACTATTTACAATTTATATAAACGACTTGGAAGAAGGGACTGAGTGTAACGTAGCCAAGTTTGCTGACGATACAAAGATGGGAGGAAAAACAATGTATGAGGAGGACACAAAATATCTGCAAAAGGACATAGACAGGCTAAGTGAGTGGGCAAAAATTTGGCAGATGGAGTATAATGTTGGAAAGCGTGAGGTCATGCACTTTGGCAGAAAAAATCAAAGAGCAAGTTATTATTTAAATGGAGAGACATTGCAAAATGCCGTAGTACAGCAGGACCTGGGGGAATTGTGCATGAAACACAAAAGGATAGTATGCAGGTACAGCAAGTGATCAGGAAGGCCAATGGTACCTTGGTCTTTATTGCAAAGGGGATGGAGTATAAAAGCAGGGAAGTCTTGCTACAACTATATAAGGTATTGTTGAGGCCACACCTGGAATACTGTGTGCAGTTTTGGTTTCCATATTTATGAAAGGATATACTTGCTTTGGAGGCAGTTCAGAGAAGGTTCACTAGGTTGATTCCGGGGATGAGGGGGTTGACTTATGAGGAAAGGTTGAGTAGTTTGGGCCTCTACTCATTGGAATTCAGAAGAATGAGAGGCGATCTTATTGAAATGTATAAGATTATGAGTGGGCTTGACAAGGTGGATGCGGAGAGGATGTTTCCACTGATGGGAGAGACTAGAAGTAGAGGGCATGATCTTAGAATAAGGGGCCGCCCATTTAAAACAGAGATGAGGAGAAATTTCTTCTCTCAGAGGGTTGTTAATCTGTGGAATTCGCTGCCTCAGAGAGCTGTGGAAGCTGGGACATTGAATAAATTTAAGACAGAAATACAGTTTCTTAAACGATAAGGGGTTTTGGGGAGCGGGCGGGGAAGTGCAGCTGAGTTAGATCAGCCATGATCTTATTGAATGGCGGAGCAGGCTCGAGGGGCTGTATAGCCTACTCCTGTTCCTATTTCTTATGTTATGTTCTTATGGCACCTGCCGCGATTCGTGGCAGAAATGCACGCACCAGACGCCATTTTGGACCCAAAACAGCACCTGTAGCGCCCAAAAGAACGGGTGCCATTGATTCCAATTTCACTGCCTCCTTTACTCAATTGTGAGCAGTTTTTATATAAAACACTCCAAGGAACAAAATTTCAGCTTGTATTTTTCAATTGAAGTGAAAATTTAGACTGCCAGTCATCAGAATTATAACACAGCAGCTTATTTTAATCTTGAACGTTTGTCTGAATACAGCACTGTAAGCTGATTATTTTTTTCTTTTGCTGTTGACCTTTGGGATCAGTATGCCAGAAACCTGTCAAAAAATAAAAGGAGTGAATGTGTGCTTTGCCTCCCTGAAGATTGAATTTGCAATTCTTGCAGCAGTAAACACTGTTTCAGAGTGGTGCTTGGTCAGTGTTTCCTTCGAGCTTTTATTTCTTAATTTTTAAGCTGCAAATTAGACAGTTTCTCCCAAGGCAAGAAGATACATTGATTTCTGTGCTGATCTCAGGTTCACTGATTAGTATGAATCAGAACAACCACAGGGTCAATGGTTAAACCATCCCCTTCTGTCCCATAAGAAAGAATTGAACAATGACATTGCCGAATTTCTGAGTCCTGGGAGCAAACCTGATACACCGCATCTTGCTAGAAAAATAATGGCGTGTTCATGACGCATGGCATTAATGATGTACAAATGGGCCAGGAAGTTCAGGGCATTAAGAGATATGACATGAGTTGCAAATCTTCAGAACTTGCTGGTCTATTTACGTCGCTCTACCATTTGCTTGGCACAAACAGCATCTCGTCCTTAGCTTTCCCGTTATTTTCAAGAACTTGCTGGATTTGTACATTAATTCCCCATTAAACGCGCCATAGAATGTTAAGCCTAATAATTAACAGCGTAAGTACCTTTTTAATGATGTGGTAATTGTTAATGTAATAAATATCTTTTTAATGATGTGGTAATTGTTAATGTAATGCCAATTGACCTCGGAGGCCCAGAAATTAAATAATTTAAACTGGGGAATCTTATTCTTTCAGGTGGTATATTGTTCTTAGAGATGTAAAAAAAATTCTGAATTCAATCTTTCTTTCCCTCTCTTTATTCACTTTCTTTACTAGATTTGGCTCTTATACACCCACTCTAATTCAACCTTTTTCTCAGTTGTTCCTCTGTTTCTTTTTCAATCCATAAATCTCATTGGTTAAAGAGGTACACTGTTGGTCCCACTGTCCACTGAGATCCCAGATGCCGTATTTCTTTCGCCACACTGTTATGAGATCACACTTCCAGCAAGTTACGCCGCATTTTTTTTTAGCTAAAGGATGCAAGAAAATGTCTAACAGGGCAAAGTGTGAGATGCCCCACTCCAACAAGATCTGACACAATAAAATCTACAGTACATAGCAACCTTTTCAGACAGAATGCACTAATGCAAGTTGACCCTTTCAATCATTTTTTTTTAAAGACGAGTTTACATTCATATTCACATATTTATATTTTATGAAGCTATTGTACATTTTGATCATGGTACTTGCAGAGGGTTCTTTCAAGTGAATCTTCGCTGTACCTCCTCCAATGCTAATATATATTTCCTGACCAAAACTGACGCAATACTCCAGATGGGGTCTGACCAAGGCTCTGTACAACTGAAGCATAACTTCCTTCCTTTTGTATTCCAACTATCTTGAGATGAAGGTCAACATTCCATTACCCTCTTTGATTACTTTTTGTACCTAGGCACTAGCTTTTAGTGATTTGTGTACACCTAAATCCCTGTTGACTTGGGTCATTGTCTTAGCTTGTCTATTTATAGTAGTCTCTGAAACCCATGGTATGTAAATCTTCACTCTTGATTGAATCCCGAATGAACCTTGTTGTGCATATCTCTCAGATGCATGTCCTAATGTTACAAAATTTATTGTGGGTTTCATACCGACATGAAGGTGATGTCAGTATTGTGCAAATAAAAGCCGTGATGTCACTCTCTCTCTCTCTCTCTCTTTCTCTTCCACATACATATACATGCACACACATGCACAGAGGAATTGGACACATTTCGCAGTATCCTAAGCAAGTACAGAAAAGGGTATACCTGCACTATGCATTATTGGGAGTTTTTTCAGCAGCGTAAAAAGGATCTGAAGTCCACAGAGGTTCTTTGACACAAGTTGAGGAATATCTGCAATGCATTTCCAGTAGTGCAATGTGATTTTATTGTTTGGGTTTGATTTTAACAAACATTGGAGCACATTCTGCAAAGTAGACTATTAAATGATAATTAGCTTGAGTTTTGTTTTTCATTGTCAGAGCAGAAAATAATCCTGATCCTGCTCAGTGAAGTTATTGCAATAAAGCTGTTTGCTTCATTAGAGAAAATGTTTTTTTGTTCTATAAATCATATATTTGCAATTCTGTCATTTTGTATGTAGTGAGTTTTACAAAATCAAAAATGTCTGTTGAAACCTCCAAGCTAAACGTACACAAATGATCACAATATGTTCTCTGCCAAAGGCAAATATTTAATGAGATCATTGTATTAACATTTTACAAATTTATTATGGCACAAACCTAATATTCAATAGTTAATAATAACTGGAAAAGTAAGTTCAGCTATAATTAACACTGGGAGGTTGTCATTACCTTTTTGATAGGACAATGGACAACACAATGGAATCTGAGAGGAAGCTGTGTGTATCTTTGGAAACTCAATCTCATGTTTTAAGTTAATCATAAAGATATTTTTACAGGTTTAAAAGAAAGTGGTGTAAATAGATCACTGTGGATTTATGCTAGCATATTATGTTGATAGCTGTTCATTTGTAAAGAGAGCGAACACTGGATCCTCTCTTGATAGTACAGTGCTGAATATTGATCATTATCAAATAATAGATACCATAGGTGCAGGAAATTAATGATGTGTATTGTGTACAACGATCTACAATCCTTTATTATGATCAGTAGCATGAAGGCATCATTCATCCTGCTTATGTGCTTCAGTACTCCAGATCATTTCAACTTGCAAATTGCTTGAATGTCTGAACAGCATCTTCCTCCATTGCATGCAGTTTGCAGTTATTGCCCTACTCCCTCTATCCCACAATGAAAACCACTTCTAAATAAATACTTAGATACGTACAATTCACACTGCTTTATTATTTCAAAATATTGTCCTTTCTACTCATAATCCATTCGGTGGCCATAATGTATGACTTGTTTAGGCATACAAAGACAAGGTGAAAGAAAAACACAAAGAAACATAGAGAGCATTAGACCAAGAGAATCGGGAAACAAGTTAATACGAGTGAGGGATAAAGGCAACAGAGTGAGGTAGAAACAGCAAGGAATCAGACAAGGATAAATATATACAACCCAATCACAATGACATGGAGATTTATCGGTGGACGTAAGTCACTGATCAGGTATTCACCTAGGCACAATCAGGCTCGACTGTTGGGGATGAGATGACACATTTGGTGGCAGCAGCTGTCCATTGGACACAAAGAAATCAGATCAAACTTTGACTCAACCGTGTCAATCTTCAGAGTTCTAGAGTTCGACTTAATGGAGAGGGATAAAAGCCTTTCGAGCTGGTTTACAGCTTATCCATGGACAATGTTTTTCTCGCAGTTGCTCCAAACTGCAAGGGTCTGGTAGGCTCAGAAAGGAAGCAAGTAAAATGTTTTAAACATTTCCTGTAACAAAAATATATTATAGATACAATAGGTTATAGTAAAAATAAGCTGGTTAAAATAATGAATACAGACAGGAGAATGGGATGGAGGAAAACGGGGACCAGAAGTAAAATGCTCAAAGATATTTTAGAACGACTTACATTTATATAGCGCCTTTCATAACCACAGGACGTCCCAAAGCACTTTACAGCCAATGAAATACTTTTGAAGTGTAGTCACAGTTAGAATGTAGGAAACGCCGCAGCCAATTTGCACACAGCAAGCTCCCACAAACAGCAATGTGATAATGAACAGATAATCTGTTTTAGTGATTTTGATTGAGGGATAAATATTGGTCTGGACACCAAGGAGAACTCCCCTGCTCTTGGTCAAAATATGGGATCTTTTATGTCCACCTGTGAGAGCAGCCGAGTCCTCGGTTTTAACGTCTCATCTGAAAAACGGCACCTCCGACAGTGTAGCACTCCCTCAGTACTGCACTGGAGCGTCAACCTAGATTTTTGTCATGGTGAAATCATTTGGGATGGTGAAAACATTTCAATTAATAAAAAGCGAAATCAAACTCCATTTTTTTACACAAACGTTCTCACTGTCTGTAAATGTTTCCTGGGATTCTTCCAATTTATTTTAAATTGTATTCTAATTGTTTATTTTACTCATCCGTGGACTTTACAGTGTTTGCTGAAACCATTCCTGACATTTGAATAATTTCTTACTGTAACATTTGTTTCAGCACTGAAGTGCATGAGCTGAAACTTTAAAAGCATGCTGGCTCAGGGAGCCGAGAATTTTCCATGGACCTGTTCTTAAACAATCTGTATGAAGAGCGATTAAATAATGAAGAAGTATTCCACTGCTTTTTTTAATTATTTTTATTAAATCAATATGATCTTCATTATTTTGTACTTTTTTCTTCATGCTAAAGAGTAGGGGAATAGCCTGAATCAAATCATGTAATAATGCAATGTCATTGCATTTTGGAGGCAAATACCCATATGGATCATGGGTAATTTGGGTGGGACGCCTCTCAGCTATTGTGCTATTATTGGTAACCAGAGATTGCCCTGGTCTAATAAGCACTATATGGAATGTCTTAACTGCACTGCTTGCTTGATGCCATGTTAATATGAGCCTGGAAATTACAGCGTGCAATATTACCATACAAACACTGGGAGCTGTATTTACCACCAGGACTCCACTCACTTGTAGGCAGACCCACAACAATGTTCAGAAGAAAATGAGGCAGAGAGGCCCACGCCACATCCTCACCACCGAAACATTCCTCTGGCATTTTCCAGCCCCTCACTGCCACCCATGCCAGCCATCAATCCATTGCTCCACTGCCACAGGTAAATGATGGTGAGGAGATAGTGCTTAGAGCTCCAGCCAATTCTCCCCAGATTGCTGCCTTTGTACGTCATGGAGAGGAAGGTAGGAAGGGAGGAGGTGGCAAAGAGACGTTGGTGGCAAAGGGAATCATTGTAATGGAGAAAAGGAACATGATATCTTCTAACTCCTCTAACTGTTTTGCTTTTCAACCAATCGGCTCATTCAGAGCTTAATTAAATATATTGGCAAACACATTTTCTCTCACCTTTGTGTGCCGTGCTGCACCCACCTGACATGCTGCATCGAATGCCTGGCTGCAACCACAAGGGTTTTGTGGCATGCAGCAGAATGGAGGTAACACTGGGAGCCCAGCCTGCATATGTGATTGACCCAGGAAAATGAGTTGGAGTCATGGCCGGGTCGAACTGATAGGCAGAAGTTTCATCCTGACCCACTTCCAGCAGCAACCCCTCCCCCCCTCAATGTGTTTGTACGATAATATCATACAACGTTCAAAATAAATGTGTTAGTGTCTCCATTAATATAAATAGACAGAAGAACTTGACGTGAATGTGTTAAATGTTCATACCAAGAGCCATTTTCAGGCTATGGAATCACGATTGGTGCTCAAATCATTGTAAACCTTAGTGCAAAATTTAATATGGAATCTGATAGTGGTAGGATGTGTGCCTGAAGTATCGGTCTATTTCTGATAGACATTTAAGGCCCGATTTCAAACCTGAACAGAAATTGGGCGGCCGACGGCTGTGTCAAACAGCAACCCACCTGATCTCGGCCTCATGAGACTTGGGCGATTTTAACTCTCGGGCCTCACCTACAATTGTCAGCTGTCCGCCGAAACTGGGCATATTCTGGCTTTGGCCTCTTTCTGCTTGAACATTGTCATGTCAGTCTTGCATTCCTAATGATTTTTGCTCTGATTTTATTCTCTAGCTCTTCATCGGATTGGGGTTTCCATACGAAGGACCTGCCCCTCTGGAAGCCATTGCCAATGGGTGCATTTTCTTGCAGCCCCGATTCAATCCCCCTCATAACTCAAAAAACAACGAGTTCTTCAGAGGAAAACCCACATCAAGAGAGGCAAGTTTCAACATTTGAATGAATGGTATTCCCATCGGCTTTCTTGTCACAGAAATAATACTTGTCAAAGAAATTCCTAAAATAAAAAACATGTTCAATGTTGCAGATACTAATGGAAAGCCGCTAGCGCTAAAATCATAACTATTACTAACTAACTTTGAATATTTGGTATCTGACATCATCTTCAACATAACAGAAAGCTGATAGAATGGGTGTAAATTTAAAATGCTTTGGCCTTGCAATTAAGGCATGAGATACTGGCGTACGAACAGTTAATGCCATTGTCTGAAATCACAGTCTCCGTTATCTTAGCCGAAGTATTAACCCGTTTATTGTATCCAGGTTACACCTGTGCTAAAATGGCAGAGAATGTCAAATTGACACATTAAACGTTCATATGCTGTGTCCCATGACATAGCCCTTTAAGTTTATATTCACTTGCCGGCTATCCATTGTTTGAATGCAATTGGATGCGCATTTCTCATGCAATATAAAGACATTTGTACCTTTTCACGTGACTTTATGCTGTTCTGCATCATTCAGTATGTCGAGCTGATGTACATTTCAAGCCTCTTTAGCCAGAGATTAAATTCTCTGAGGAGGGGGGGAGGGGGGGTGAAGGCGGGCGGGGGGAATCTCCTCGGTGTTTTCAGCGCAGTAACCATGTATAAACCGTGCAAGATAATTGGGTGGAAGATGTTTCAACCCGTTTTGCACCATTAAAACGCTTCCCTCAAGTTTTCTTGCACTTTGTGAGCCTTCCGTGATCCGTAGGCTAAGTGTCCGCTGTCCTCATTAGCATATGACGGATTGAGGGCCAGAGGTGTAGCAGCTGTGAGTTTCCTGAGTTTGCGCTGCTAATGCAATGTGGATAACTTAGACCAAGATACAGCAGGTGCAACAGCTTCCAGGATCAGCTGATCAAGGTGGAAGTGAGGAATTTTTGAAGTTAAGAATCTGGAGAGTTTAAATACTGGTTTCTAGAGCTGGGAAATTTTGTTTTTTTGCATTTCCTGTCTACACGTACCTGCACTTCCTTCGAACAGTGTCAGCCCACTGGCATATTTTGAGACCCCTCCTACTGCTGTAGTCAGGGCTTCTCAGGAGGAGGTATGGAATTCCCCGTGGGCATAACGTTGTTTTCCATTATCATCGAGGAGGAAGAGAAGGAGCACAGGATGAAGCTAAGGAGAGCCAGGCACATTTAAGGAGGATGCAGCCCACAAGATATTGTCACACGCCATTAAATATACGGCAGCACAGGTCTTACGAGGAACTTTCTGAGGAACTGTGCAGAAGTAGAATGCAATTCAGCAAAGACGCAATACTGCATCTCTGACCTGCTGCAGGGAGCAACGCTGCTCTGCCCATGCTGTTCTCTCAGTGGCTGTGAAGGTGTTCACCGCCCCCAACTTCTATGGAATAGGGTCATTTCAGGCAACCCCGGGGAATCTATGTTACATTAGCCAGGCAGGAGTAGGGGCATGCATTAATCGGGTCGCTGATGCCCTTCATGGACAGAGGGCCAATTTATCACCTTTGGCATTACAGCAAGGTGGCCGCGAAATGGAACCATTTTTATGAAGTTTCTAGCTTCCCCAAGGCCTAGGATGCAATGAATGGCATTCCCATTGCTTTGAGCACAACTAGAGAAGACCCACTCAACTACCTCAACAGGAAAGGCTTCCACTCCCTCAATGTCCAGATGGCATGTGACAATAATCAAAGGGATACATCAACGCTCGTTATGCAGGAAGCTGCCCTGACGCCTTCCTCCTTCATCATTTGGCCCTTGCTGACCTCTTCAATGAAAAGAATCAAATCAACAGATGATTTATGGGTGACACAGCATTCCCTTGTTTCCATGGCTAATAACTCCACTAAGAATGTCCCGAACTGCAGTGGAGGAGTGCCACTACTAGGCAGGTCATTGAGAGGACCATCGCAAAGTTAAAAGCAAGTCTTTGTTGCCTGTACAGGTTGGGAGGGGCACTGTAGTATGTTCCAGATCGCGTGTCAAGAATAGTTAAAGCCTGCTGTGCCTTTCACAATATCACACATCAGGAAGGGCTGTACTGTGACGGGCCTGATGGGGAGGCCCTTGCTCAGTTGGAAGCAGAACGATAGAGTATCATTTTGACCAGTACTCAGAGGAGTCCTCAGTGACTAATGCAAGAGATCATCGCTGATCATCTCTCAAGTCTTCTCTTGTGTAACACAATGCACCTTTGACACTACAGCCTGACCTTCTCCTTCAGAATACCAAAGGGCAAAAAACGTTAGTGGGAGTTGTGTACAGACCTCCAAACAGTAGTAGTGATGTTGGGGAGGGCATCAAACAAGAAATTACGGGTGCATGCAATAAGGGTGCAGCAGTTATAATGGGTGACTTTAATATGCACATAGATTGGGCTAACCAAACTGGAAGCAATACGGTGGAGGAGGATTTCCTGGAGTGCATAAGGGATGGTTTTCAAGACCAATATGTCGAGGAACCAACAAGGGGAGAGGCCATCTTAGACTAGGTGTTGTGTAATGAGAGAGGATTAATTAGCAATCTCGTTGTGCGAGGCCCCTTGGGGAAGAGTGACCATAATATGGTGGAATTCTACATTAGGATGGAGAATGAAACAGTTAATTCAGAGACCATGGTCCAGAACTTAAAGAAGGGTAACTTTGAAGGTATGAGGCGTGAATTGGCTAGGATTGATTGGCGAATGATACTTGAGGGGTTGACTGTGGATGGGCAATGGCAGACATTTAAAGACCGCATGGATGAACTACAACAATTGTACATTCCTGTCTGGCATAAAAATAAAAAAGCGAAGTTGGGTCAACCGTGGCTATCAAGGGAAATCAGGGATAGTATTAAAGCCAAGGAAGTGGCATACAAATTGGCCAGAAATAGCAGCGAACCCGGAGACTGGGAGAAATTTAGAACTCAGCAGAGGAGGACAAAGGGTTTGATTAGGGCAAGGAAAATGGAGTACGAGAAGAAGCTTGCAGGGAACATTAAGGCGGATTGCAAAAGTTTCTATAGATATGTAAAGAGAAAAAGGTTAGTAAAGACAAATGTAGGTCCCCTGCAGTCAAAATCAGGGGAAGTCATAACAGGGAACAAAGAAATGGCGGACCAATTGAACAAGTACTTTGATTCGGTATTCACTAAGGAGGACACTAACAACCTTCCGGATATAAGAAAGGTCAGAGGGTCTAGTAAGGAGGAGGAACTGAGGGAAATCCTTATTAGTCGGGAAATTGTGTTGGGGAAATTGATGGGATTGAAGGCCGATAAATCTCCAGGGCCTGATGGACTGCATCCCAGAGTACTTAAGGAGGTGGCCTTGGAAATAGCAGATGCATTGACAGTCATTTTCCAACATTCCATTGACTCTGGATCAGTTCCTATCGAGTGGAAGGTAGCCAATGTAACCCCACTTTTTAAAAAAGGAGGGAGAGAGAAAACAGGGAATTATAGACCGGTCAGCCTGACATCGGTAGTGGGTAAGATGATGGAATCAATTATTAAGGATGTCATAGCAGCGCATTTGGAAAGAGGTGGCATGATAGGTCCAAGTCAGCATGGATATGTGAAAGGGAAATCATGCTTGACAAATCTTCTGGAATTTTTTGAGGATGCTTCCAGTAGAGTAGACAAGGGAAAACCATTTGATGTGGTATATTTGGACTTTCAGAAGGCTTTCGACAAGGTTCCACACAAGAGATTAATGTGCAAAGTTAAAGCACATGGGATTGGGGGTAGTGTGCTGACATGGATTGAGAAATGGTTGTCAGACAGGAAGCAAAGAGTAGGAGTAAATGGGTACTTTTCAGAATGGCAGGCGGTGACTAGTGGGGTACCGCAAGGTTCTGTGCTGGGGCCCCAGCTGTTTACACTATATTAATGATTTAGATGAGGGGATTAAATGTAGTATCTCCAAATTTGCGGATGACACTAAGTTAGGTGGCAGTGTGAGCTGCGAGGAGGATGCTATGAGGCTGCAGAGCGACTTGGATAGGTTAGGTGAGTGGGCAAATGCATGGCAGATGAAGTATAATGTGGATAAATGTGAGGTTGTCCACTTTGGTGATAAAAACAGAGAGACAGACTATTATCTGAATGGTGACAGATTAGGAAAAGGGGAGGTGCAACAAGACCTGGGTGTCATGGTACATCAATCATTGAAGGTTGGCATGCAGGTACAGCAGGCGGTTAAGAAAGCAAATGGCATGTTGGCCTTCATAGCGAGGGGATTTGAGTACAGGGGCAAGGAGGTGTTGCTACAGTTGTACAGGGCCTTGGTGAGGCCACACCTGGAGTATTGTGTACAGTTTTGCTCTCCTAACCTGAGGAAGGACATTCTTGTTATTGAGGGAGTGCAGCGAAGGTTCACCAGGCTGATTCCCGGGATGGCGGGACTGACCTATCAAGAAAGACTAAATCAACTGGGCTTGTATTCACTGGAGTTCAGAAGAATGAGAGGCGACCTTATAGAAACGTTTAAAATTCTGATGGGTTTAGACAGGTTAGATGCAGGAAGAATGTTCACAATATTGGGGAAGTCCAGAACCAGGGGTCACAGTCTAAGGATAAGGGGTAAGCCATTTAGGACCGAGATGAGGAGAAACTTCTTCACCCAGAGAGTGGTGAACCTGTGGAATTCTCTACCACAGAAAGTTGTTGAGGCCAATTCACTAAATATATTCAAAAAGGAGTTAGATGTAGTCCTTACTACTCGGGGGATCAAGGGGTATGGCAAGAAAGCAGGAATGGGGTACTGAAGATGCATGTTCAGCCATGAACTCATTGAATGGCGGTGCAGGCTAGAAGGGCCAAATGGCCTACTCCTGCACCTATTTTCTATGTTTCTATGTTTCCCCACTTACAAGTAAAAAGACATTCCCTCAAATTACTGCCCCTCCTACGACATGACATCAGCCCTCTTTTCCCCTACATGACCGCGACAGTATCATTACCTGAGCCAATAAGTCAGCACCAAATGAATTCACACTTTCCTGTCTGACGAACCTTCATGACTATCAAAGAGTCATGTCAGTGCAGTCTATTTTAATACAAAAATTACAAAGTGCAGTACTCTTTCCTTATACTGCTTCCCCGGGTCCCTACACATGTTTCCGATCAATTATTCTAATATTCCTTATAAGTGGCAACTGCGGGTCAGAATTGTAGCAGGTGGTTGGCTCCTCACGCAGTGCAGAAGGGTCATGGGACTGAGGTGACCCTTGTCCCATGTCAGCTAGCTCCTCGGCAGCTTGATGCCGTTTCCCCATTCCACTGGTGTAGTGCTGTGAGGTCTGGCATTTGCTGCTGTCCTGAGAGAGGGAAGTATCATGCAACTACAATTCCTGGGTGGCTTTTTCCTAATCATCCTTTTCACCATCATCATCTTCCTTCTCATGTGCTTCCCATTACAGTAATGGATCTGCAGGATAGGAGGGTGGAAGCCAAATTCCCAATTTTAACATAACCCGCCCAGCGGGAATGGGGCAGATTCAGGTCGGACACTTGCGTTACACTCCGCCCAATTTTGCTCCCCATTGACTCAATTAGACGGGGTGTAAAATGAGAATCCTACCTAAACCAGCCCATCCCAGCCAGATGGGCTAGGATAACATAGAAACAGGAGTAGGCCATTCAGCCCCTCGAGCCTGTTCTGCCATTCAGTGAGATCATGGCTGATCTGCAACCTAACTCCATTGGCCCATGGCCCATATCCCTTAATATCTTTGGTTAACAAAAATCTATCAATCTCTGATTTAAAATTAACAATTGACCTAGCATCAATTGCCATTTGCAGAAGAGCATCAGGGCTTAATAATGGATAAGCTTTACCCATTCAGGATTAGGTAAAAGGGAAGCGGGTAGATGCGTGGTGCTTCACAGTGATGCCAAGCAAATGTGTAGGTGCTTAGCCAATAACCTGGCATTGCCAAGATGTCACTGACCTCGCGATCTCTCAAGGTAAGAGCTGAGTGCCTCCCCATGGGCTCCATGGACTTCTCCTCGAAATTACTGGCCTCCTCCAGTAACCTGCCCGATGTGCCAATTTGTCCTGCAATTAGATAGAATAAATGAGGGTGAAGCTAGCAGTTTAGGGAGTGGGTGTCATGGCATGAGAGATCTGAAGTAAGAGATATGAGAGTACGAGGCTGTTAAAGTGGAGAAATGGTTGAGGGCTGTGCATGTAAATAATTGCTATGAGGGGAGCTGGGTAGGAATCATGTAAGAGTTAGAGCCTCTAGTAACCAGAGAGCATAGTGAAGTTTGAGTTGTGCAAGGGTTGCTGTAAGAGGATGAAAAATGTGCTTGGGCCCAGGATGGGCAAGGACAGAAAGGCAGAGGTGTGTACTGTGTTACCTTGCCTGCCCAGCTGGAACTATATGCAGCACTGTTCTGCATCCATGGGGGTGAGGGGGAGTGCACCAGTGCCCTGCTCCCTTCAGGTGGGATGAGTGATATTTCTGCGTGGCTTGGTGGAACCCACAAAAGAGTCCATTCCTCCTGCCTTCAATCCTCTCCAAGAGGGCAAAGAGGTCTGAATGAGTGAAGTTCTTCATTCGACTCTGGCTTGGTGCCAATGGCCTGTTGCCTTGTTGGTGCTGATGTTGTCATACTTTCACAAATGTATGTTAAAAATATTGATAAGCATGCAATGAAGTGAGAGAGCCAAGGACTGTTCTTTTCTTAAATAAAAACAGAAAATGCTGGAAATACTCAGCAGGTTAGGCAGCATCTGTGGAGAGAGAAACAGTTAATGGCTGGGCCGGGAGAGAGGCGGGCGACTTCAAGTGAGGATTGGAACACCACTGCCGGTTGCAGCCTGCTCTGTTGAACTGATTTTACCTTGATGGGCTTGTAAAGCCCGCCCTGTGAGGTTCCTGGCTAATTAAAAGGAAGTGGGTCGGATTATGTCATTTGATGATGCGTCATCAGCTGGTTTCCTTAAAGGTACCATATCCACATTGATTTTAACAGTTCTGTTGTCAGTGTACTGCAGCATTGAGGTGCTGCAAACACTAACGAGCACTGCACAAAGGAGCACGGTTGCACCCAGGCTCTCCCATGACTCCCTCCATATGCTTATGGAAGGCGTCACAGCACACAGGGAGATTCTCTTCCCTTCCAATGGGCGGAAGGCACCTCTCCAGGAGACCAACGCAGCCTGGTTGCATATTACACAGGAGGGCACAGGCAGGGATGTGGTCAGGAGGACCAGGCTGCAGTGGCACAAACCTTTCAATGATCTCAGTAGATCATGAAACATTACTGCAAAGCCACACTCAATGCTGTGCCACTCATCGCATCCCCATCACTCTGCCTTCCCTACTCTACTCCTGCACATCCTTACTCACACCAAGTTACCTTGCACCTCCACCCATCCCTCGCTCTCTGTTTATCTGCATTATCACATCCCCATCTCACTAGCCACCCCTCACCCGCACCCTCATCCTTATCCAATCATACCAACTAACAACACACAAGGGTAGGCACTGGGGTCTTTTAGCCAATGTTCATGTAGAGTTTCTGCTAAGGTGAAATCTTTATTTTCGAGAAAAAAAAATCAAAAATACCTGGTGGTCCCGGAGGAACGTAGAATTGCGCGCCGAGGCCTAGTTGCGCAGTCCAGCATATGTCTTCCAGGAGCGTATGATGGGTCTGGACCACCAATCACAATGTAGTATTCTCATTCATAGTAATGGGAGCTCTGAGCTACCATTACTATAAATGAGAATACCCCAAAATCAAATAAAACAGCAACATAAATTCAAAAAAACACTTCACTTTTTAAAAATTAATAGAAATGACATAAAAATAAATGTTTTAGAGAAAAATTTATTTTTTGCATTTAAAAAAAATGTTTTAATAGTGTTAAAAATAATCTTCCCCCATTGATGCGTGCGATCTGTCAAAAGACATTTTGACAGATCGTAAAAGCCGGTTCTTGGCGCATGCTCATCGTGCACCAAGAACCGGCATTTGTGAGATCTCTTCAGGTGCGTGCTGCAATTTCCGGGACATTAAGTTACCTACACTAGGTTTCAATGATTGATGGGAAGTTCTACTGTTCGTTAGCTCAGTGATTTAGTTTTGCTTGCAGCACAGAAATATCCTGATATCAGTCCTTGCAGCCAGACACTGCAGGGAACAGATTTGTTTTTATAGTATACATTACTTTGCAGTCATCTCAAGGAGGCTCTCAGTGCATTAACCGGGATTCTGTGTCAGTGAATCTCACAATCACAGACCTGCAGATTCTCTTGGCTTTCTTTCAAAATAATTAAAGTTAACTTGTCATCATTGTGATTTAATAAATACTGGGGGTGAAATTGGTTTTGAGCAGTAGCGCAAATAAGGTGATAGCGAAATGGCAGCCTATATTACACCCTGCCAAAAGAAAATGAGCTGCTAAATCGGCCTTTTTGCAGTGACGGGGAGAGGGTTGATGGTGGACATATGCATCATGTCGGAATGGACCAGTTGCGCTTTTCCTGTCTCTTTCTGTGTGCTACTTTCCTTGCTCATGTGCTTTACTTACCTCCTCTCATATCAACTTCCATTTCCCTTTGGTTCTCCCTCTTGTCTTTCTTCTAATTCTTCACAATCTGTTTGTCTCCCCCTGTTGTTTCTCCTGTTTGTATTTCTCCCTCAAGTGGACTGTCTGTAAACCTCGGTGGCCTGCACTGCAGCAAAACAGCTGCCCACTCTAGGTGGCCATTAAATGCACTCCCACAATACACTTCACCGCACATTTTCTCTTGCTGTTTTATCTTTAGCAGGCTCTGCCAGTTAGCATTGTTTTAAAAAAACTCCGAAGAAATGGAGGGTTTTGAGGATGTAACTAGTAGAGTGGACAAGGGAGAACCAGTGGATGTGGTGTATTTGGACTTTCAAAAGGCCTTTGACAAGGTCACACACAAGAGATTAGTGTGCAAAATTAAGGCACATGGTATTAGGGGTAATGTACTGACGTGGATAGAGAGCTGGTTGGCAGACAGGAAGCAAAGAGTGGGAATAAACGAGTCCTTTTCAGAGTGGCAGGCAGTGACTCGTGGGGTGCTGCAGGATTCAGTGCTGGGACCCCAGCTATTTACAATATACATTAATGATTTAGACGAAGGAATTGAATGTAATATCTCCAAGTTTGCAGATGACACTAAGCTGGGTGGCAGTGCGAGCTGCAAGGAGGATGCTAAGAGGCTGCAGGGTGACTTGGACAGGTTAGGTGAGTGGGCAAATGCATGGCCGATGCAGTATAATGTGGATAAATGTAAGGTTATCCACTTTGGTGGCAAAAACAGGAATGCAGATTATTATCTGAATGGTGACAGATTAGTAAAAGGGGAAGTGCAATGAGACCTGGGTGTCATGGTACATCAGTCATTGAAGGTAGGCATGCAGGTACAGCAGGCAATAAAGAAAGCAAATGGCATGCTGGCCTTCATAGCGAGGGGATTTGAGTATAGGAGCAGGGAGGTCTTGCTGCTGTTGTACAGGGCCTTGGTGAGACCACACCTTGAATATTGTGTGCAGTTTTAGTCTCCTAATCTAAGGAAGGATGTGCTTGCTATTGAGGAAAGCAGTGAAGGTTCAGCAGGCTGATTCCTGGGATGGCAGAACTGACATATGAGGAAAGACTGGATCGGCTAGGCTTATACTCACTGGAATTTAGAAGAATGAGAGGGGATCTCATAGAAACGTATAAAATTCTGACGGGACTGGACAGGTTAGATGCAGGAAGAATGTTCCCAATGTTGGGGAAGTCCAGAACCAGGGGACACAGTCTAAGGATAAGGGGTAAGCCATATAGGACCGAGATGAGGAGAAACTTTTTCGCCCAGAGAGTTGTGAACCTGTGGAATTCTCTGCCACAGAAAGTTGTTGAGTCCAGTTCGTTGGACATATTCAAAAGGGAGTTAGATGTGGCCCTTACGGCTAAAGGGATCAGGTGTATGGAGAGAAGGCTGGGGTGGGGTACTGAGGTTGAATGATCAGCCATGATCATATTGAATGGCAGTGCAGGTTCGAAGGGCTGAATGGCCTGTTCCTGCATCTATTTTCTCTGTTTGGGGGGGGAAGCATCCCTATTTCAATAATTAATGGGAAAATGCCTGCAAGAATAGGAGTGCAACACTATTCAATGGATGGAAGAAAAATATGCCACTGTTATTTAATTCTGAATTTACGACCTTGCAGAGTGACATGGATACTGTGGTTGAAATCAAAAATGAAAGTTGTTAATTGCTTTGCTGAAGCAGAAAGATGTAAGATAATAATTCAGAGGGCATAACAAGGCATATTCTTTCAGTTTAATGAACCAGATCCACTAGTTTTACACAAATAAAACATAAATATTCATGATGCTTTATTTTACCATGTAGCAACAGATCAGATTTTATGCATAATGCATCACAATGATATTGCAATTAATAAGATCAGACATTATGTACGATACAGCGACACTTGTGTCACATACAATCAGGTACTTCTTTTCTTATTGTGAAAAATTAGATAGTCCTGTATGAAGCATTCTATCTCTCTTGTTGAGTAGATTCTATTGGTTATAAAGTATTGTGTCTCTGTTATCATTTAGTAGAAACACTCTGCATAAAGAGTGTTTCAGCTGTTAGTGTCCCACCAGTCTGAAATAAGGAAGCTCCAGTATTGTTACACCCCATATATCAGGAAACTACCATAGGCAGCGTCTAACTATAAGAAAAAATCAGTGAATCAACCTTGTAGTTGCCCAATAATATAAAATCTACTGCATCAGATACAGAAATTTTATAGGTCAAAATATAAGAATATCTTAGTGTACTAATATTTTTTCTTAAATCTGCAGTGCAACTATGATGCATTGTTAATAAACGGGATTATTAACAGGCAATTTGCTTTGACAGTGGAGAGCATGAGTAAGGCAAGTGATTTGATGACATCGCGCGAATTTCTATACTTACTAATTTTAGTGTGCATTCCCTGAGCATAGCTACGGCAATTCTGCATAAAAAAGCCCAGAGGCAGTGAAAATGCTAATTGCCGAGTGAATCGGAACAATAACAAGTCAGTTGGCATGATAGATTCCTTGCAATCACTATGACCTTGATTTTGGATTTGCTGTTAGCACTGGCTCTAGTACGAGTGCAGAAACAAACTTAGGAATTGTGGTACCAAACATAAAAAAATGATTAAGTAGTACAAAGAAATTGGAAGCACTTCTATAAGGATATGTAAATTATAATTTGCATTACTTCCAATGCATCGATGTATCATCCCTTTCATGTTCCCTCAGGGGTACCGTGTAAGGATAACCACAGATGCACTGACAAATGCTAGTCCCTCTCTAATTTTAGACCATTTTTACATTTATGTCGCAAAATGTAAAACCAATACCATCCGGACCCACTCATCTTCCATCAGAGATTTCTTGATGAGACAACTTGAGCTTTTTTCGCTCAATGCCACCACCTTTGTAGTCAATGCAGAAAACAATTCGAATTCAGTTTTGGATGATTGACAGGCCACCGTGTAGACCAATCACTTTGCCTGCACTCAACCCCAGCATCGCTGATCATAAGACAAATAGAAGTTATGGTTTTTGAACCAGTAATAAAAACATTTAAAATCACATATTGTGAAATTGGAGCTCGTCATACCCATTTTATGGGTGTAAAATGGGCAGAATGAGGCTGAATTTCAGGAACCAACATCCTGCATCCAAGGATGCCTGAAAGGCATCTATAAATGCAAGTTGTTGTTATGTGACCCGAATATTCCAGGCTTCCCTGGCAGCCACTTAAAACAGGTGTTATTTCCCTTATATATGTAAATGAGAGGCCCTTACAGAAATTGGTCTGCAGTGATTGGAGCAGACATCAGGCCTGCCTGGCCCAAGATTCCTCAGCAGTGACTGCAGCCTAAGAAGTGCCTGCCAATGAAAAGCTATTTGTTTTTTTATTCCATTGCTGAGGAGCCAAGAGGAGTATTTGCCATCACCCATTGCCCTGCTGCTGCTGCCTCCTCCTCCTCATTCCGGAATTACTTTCCACCCACTGCCAGCGAGGCAATCTGCCCAACATTCCTGCAGGCAAAATGGGCGAGCTGTACGTAGAGGCATGACAGGCACTGGCATCTCACCAAAATTAAGCAAATGAGACTCATTAGTTAAGCGCCCAAAATCAGGTCATAACCATTGTGTCACTCAATACGCTCCAGATTTAACTGATCACACAGGAAAACAAAATGGAAAGAAAATTAGGCCAACTTTCCTGTTATTTCCTGTGTATCTCATTTTATTTGTTCTCAGGATGTGCATGGTGCTAGCAAAGTTTTATGGCCCATTCAGAGTTGCCTTCAGAAAGTGGTGGTGACTGTTCTTGAACCATTACAGTCCTTGTGGTGCTCCAAATTGTTAGTAAATTCCTTAAATCAGAAAGTGTATGTACACACACATATATATATATATATATATATATATAGTTATACTCTCTGGAGTTTAGAAGAATGAAAGATGATCTCATTGAAACATACAAGATTCTGAGGGGGATTGACAGGATAGATGCTGAGAGATCGTTTCCTCTGGCTGGAGAGTCTAGAACTAGAGGGCATAGTCTCAGGATAAGGGATCGGCCTTTTAAGACTGTGATGAGGAGGAATTTCTTCACTCAGCAGTTTCAGAATCTTTGGAATTCTCTGCTCCAAAGAGTTGCGGATGCTCAGTGGTTGAGTATATTGAAGCCTGAGATAGGTAGATTTTTGAACTCGAGAGGAATCAAGGGATATAGAGATGGGGCTGGAAAGTGAAGTTGAGATCGAAGATCAGCCATGGTCTTATTGAATGGCGGAGCAGGCTCGAGGGGCCGTATGTTCCTAATTCTTCTGCTCTTATGTACCACATCTATGTTGTGTGAATATCCAAGTGATACGTAATCAAAAATGAAATCATATTTGCTGGTGCAAGTTCCCTCGTTCCACACATGACACTTTCAGCTTTAATATGAATGACACAAGTATCTGTGCCAGAGGAAAAAAATTCTATGTTGGTCAACAATGGCTATGACCTCAAGTTGGTTTATGTCGTCCTAGGAACCATTCGGAACACAAATGACAAAACAGATTGTCCTGCGTAATTAAAGAGTTCATCATTGGCTTGTTAAAGCTATACTTCTGATGCTTTCGGTGTACTTTTCAGAAAGTCTGCGGAGTGCTAACAGTATTCTGTATCTGATATTGCACTGACACTGAATGTGGCATCATGCAGATCTTGTCGAGGAAAAGCTGCACACCTCAGCGATTGAAGCTAATGCCTGGTGGTAGAGGTCAAGGGCCTACTGCATTCAGGGTACTGAACAATAACTAAATTGAAGGAGGGTGTTTGGTCGACACTTATTCATACGTTCAAGAGTCTCATGAGGTCCTGCTCATATAGGCTGACTGTGCCCAACTGAGTTTGAATAAAAAACACTGAACCAAAGAGATCTCTAATGTTCTACTGTGATTGAATGCATGTGTCCAGAATAAATAATGGCCCAAAATTTGCTGTGGCAGGCCAACGAACCGCATTCACTGTTAGTTAGATTTGCCCTTGGCCATTTAATGCCAACGATATTTTGCCCTGCAAGTTGCTAGAAGTGGGAACTGTAAATGGCACGGCACCCTCTACGGGACATCTGGGATCTAAGTGAAGATGGCAAGCAACTGAGTATCTCCTCAACTAATCAGATTGAAGGATTCTGAAATTAACAGCACAAATACTGAGAAGGAAGTGTAATTTAGAGTGGGTGAATGCAATGTCAAATCAGATACAGAAAAGTAAATAAAGAGAGAGAAAGAAAGATGGGATTAAATGAGAGAGAGAAAGGAGACAGATTTTGTCATTTTATATTTTTTCACTCTCCAACATAATTAAAACCTGAAGGAATGAGACTTATAATAGTTCGTTTTCAGTGTTAGAGAGGTTGATTGTTAGTAATTAACACTTATCACGTAACTTTCTGTGGCGATTTTACTTGGTATCGACTGCGCAAGTACAGGAATTTCACGTTGCTCAGTGTACTTGATTGGGGAGCCAGACAGCGAGATGCCGTTTTCATGAAGCTAATGACAGAGAGGCACATCTACGACAACAAATCTTCAGTTTCTGTGTTTAATCACACATTTGCCCTTGCCCGAAATTGCTGTGGCATTTGCACATAAATAATGGCGAGCGCTATTAGCCTCACTGTTATTTTGAAAGCAATTTTTGGGCCAAAATTTGCTGACTCTAATGCTTCCCTTTGTTCAAGGTTTCGTCACAGCACCCGTACACTGAGTATTTCATTGGGAAACCACACGTTTGGACAGTGGACTTCAACAATACAGAGGAACTGGCATCTGTTGTCAGAACAATTTCAACAACCAAGGTATGATTATATTTCAGAACAATATTTAATGAGATAATGTGTTTCATATTAACTTTTGGCCTTAACCTGTAATGTAAAGGAGGTTGGGCTAGATGATGAGCAATGCTTTGAGATTGTACTTTGCTTTGAAATTGCTGATAAAAATATGCAGGCTTACAATTTTTTACATTGAGATCAATAATAACTCATGACGCAAGTAACCGTGGGAAAAATTCATTTCATTTCAAGTTGTTGATATAAAAAGAAAACTGAATTTAAAATGACCACTTTTCTTTGATAAGCTCCTCACATTCTAACTTGTCACACATACTGTCGCGGAATTGTAGTCGGAAAAATCTGGTGGCCGGCGGGGGTGGGGAAATGGATCTGCACGCCATGTATGCTACATTTCTGATATATCTGAGTGGGAAGTAATAATGGAGAAACTTCAGTTGTCAGAGAATGAATACTATATTTTGGAAATGTTTTGGTCATTTTATCCAAATGTTAGAATGTAATAAATAATATCATCTTTTCTCATTGTTTGGCAATGATTTTAAGAAACAATTATTGTTTGATTACATAGCTTTACATGTGAAATTTCTCCATTGTGCTGCCAATCGAAAAAAAACATATTGTGCTTTTTATTACCAGCTGCCAATTGATTCCATTATATGTAGCATCTGATCATATCAGACACATTGAGGGTAATTTTAACCCCAACAAACACGTGGGTTGGCATGTTAAAATTAAAACAATCGCAAACCCAATCCCAACCCGCCAGTATTGATGGAGGTGGGCCGGGGAGTGAGAAACCAACCCACTCCCAGGAGATGAGTTAGCTTTTAGAATATTATAATGAGGCTGCATTCCTCATATTTAGTCTGTCTTCCAGGTTTAACCCTGGCTGGCTGGGTTTCCTGGGCCTCGGGAAACCTGGCAGCTAAAGGGAGGCAAGGACTGCTTCATGGGAAAGGTGAGTGCCTTTCCAACACCACTTGCGGGCCCAGAGGAGCAGGAGTGTTTCAACCCAGCCCACCAAGCTTACTTGCTTCCATCTGACCCCCTTCCACAAGATTGGAACCATCCCCGCCCCCCCCCCCCATCAAACCCGGGATTGGGGATCGGACTCCACCGCAATCCAATTAATCTCCCCACGCTCGGATCCACGTGGATGGGACCGCCTCCCAGGATCAGCGACCATGTGTCCCCCTGCCCCCTCCACTCACTATCATTAACACAGCTGCAGGCTCACTACCTGCTCCTGAGGATTCCCTGCCCGACAGGGAGCCAAGCCTCTGAATCAGGCTGGCTTTAGGTGGGGAACCTGCTGGTAAAAAAAGACACCCACTGTGGAGTCAAACCTTCACAGCATGCCGGGCCAAACTCCTCCCACCCCGCTCACAAGATCCACCCGACTAAATATCGGGGCCATTGGGTCTGAATTCTGAACCATGAGAATATTTTTCACAGTTTTTGTGGGAGGAATTCTTTGCCCTCTCACCTCGATTTCAGTTTATTTTCTTCAGCATGTCTATATATCTCTTCTATGGTCTCTGTTCCACTGCTATTGATTGTACCAAAGATGCACATGAGACAAACTTGATTTATTGCCATTGATTATTTTGTCAAGTAATGGAAGAAAATTATATAACCTGTTTACTAGGGAATCATTCACTTCAATGAAAAATAAAATCAGGCAGGGTTAACTACCGACTGCCGATTCATTAGCACCCATTTTGCGCTGCTGCCAAGTCAAATCTCACCCCCTGTGTCTGTCCAGAGGTCAGATCTGGGGTGCATTAATCATGATCCCCTGGGTTTGCCAGCTGCAGAACCCATAGTTTACCCTGCATTTTAAAAGTCTCTGGTGAAAGTACGAGCTATACTGATGACATGCGTGTATGCAATTTGTACTGTTGATCTGTAATTAGCATAACAAATCACGTGCACACATGCACATTGTCAGAGGTTAGCACAGAAGCATTGAAAAAGCCATTTGAGGTGAAATCACGAGACAAACACAGCATGAGTGCATCTGCATGGGCATAGCATCAACTTTTAGAAAATGGGGTCTGATGCTCATAAATTATACTTTTTATTCTGGGTAACTCTTGTATAACAAACTCGTAGAATTAATGCCAATGGAGCCATAGTCAGATGATAATCCAATGTTAATCAGCCCTTGAGTGAAAACCATAGTTTTCTCAGTTGCAATATCATTTCTTTACGACATATAGGTGGGGTGGGGGGCGGCGGCTGGAAACACTGAGTTGTTGGGATGTTCTTCTTCAGGTATTATTCATTAGGAAGATACTCACATGGCAGAGACTGAGGTCAGTCACTGGAAAGAGGAAACTTCATATCAAATTTCTCTCTCTTCTAGCTAAGTGCTGTCTGGGTCAACCCTCTGTCAACCACGAAGAAAAGTGGTCTTCCAACATAAATTAACTCTGAATTAACTGGCTAGAGAATAGTTTGTATCTGATATCTTGGAAAGTTGCACAATTCCAATGTGCCTGCACTTTTTTAAAGTTGTGTTTAGTTTTCCGAGTACGAATCAGAAACATGCACGTGCCGTGGCGATATCATACAGCATGCAGCACACCCCGACCTTCTGTTAACTCTCCCAACGATATATTGTAGAGCACACTTGGTGTACAATTATGTTCCTGCATCTCTGCTAGGAGTTGTGTGATGATATGATGAGCCACATTTCGAGTGGGTGCTGAGGATACAATCATCAAATTTGTCTTTGTCCTGTAACAAGTGGAGGATCAATGATTACCCTTCAGAAATAGGGAGCCGTCCGAGAAACTGCACTCACAGATATAATGATTTGGCAGTGGTCACAGACAATTTGGACATTCATCTATTGATGAGCACCATGGGATGTTGCACAGATGCTTGAATGGCAGTTGTTGTCCTCGATAGAAAGTGCCAAACCTATTTTTTTAATCCTGCCAGTATCTCCTGTCACTGCACACCAGTGCTGATCTTAATGTGTTCACCAGCATGTCGAAATAGGACATCTGTGATCTGGGTAACAGCACCAATGAACCTCAAACTGACTGATCCTAGGCAAATTTCCGATCACCTGGAAGGAACCTGTGGCAAAAAAAAGTTAATTGCTGGTGTTACTGTTAACAGTATCAACAGTATGGGGCCATTGTTGCTGTTTCAGTGCACATCTGATTCCAAGGAAATGGCACAAATTCATCTGTTGCTTCCTTGATTAGACACCGGGGCAGATTTTCTTCCAGTTGTGCCTGGATATATTGGATTGCCTGAACACTGAACATAGAGGAAAATCAGGTGAGGGGATTGCATGCTATTATCAGAATCTACCCAATATTCTGTCCATTTACCTGAATCGACAGAAAACCGAGCAGGACCCATTACGGCCGTGTGTTCATCCCTCTGTTGATTTCAATGCAAGTATATCCCTCCTTAAATAAGGAGACCAAAACTGTACACAGTACTCTAGGTGTGGCCTCACCAATACCCTGTACAGTTGTAGCAGGACTTCTCTGCTTCTACATTCCATCCCCCTTGCAATAAAGGCCAACATTCCATTTGTCTTCCTGATTACTTGCTGTATCTGCATACTAACTTTTTGTGTTTCATGCACAAGGACCCCCAGGTCCCTCTGTACTGCAGCATTTTTTAATTTCTCTCCATTTAAATAATAATTTGCTTTTTTATTTTTCCTGCCAAAGTGCATAACCTCACATTTTCCCACATTATACTCCATCTGCCAAATATTTTCCCACTCACTTGGCCTGTCTATATGCATTTGCAGATTTTTTGTGTCCTCCTCACAACTTGCTTTCCCACCCATCTTTGTATTATCAGCAAACTTGGCTACATTACATTCAGTCCCTTTATCCAAGTCATTAATATAGATTGTAAATAGATGAAGCTCCAGCACTGATCCCTGCGGCACTCCACTGGTTACCATTTGCCAACCGGAAAATGACGCATTTATCCCGACTCTCTGTTTTCTGTTAAGTTAGCCAATCCTCTATTCATGCTAATATATTACCCCCAACCCCATGAACTTTTATCTTGTGCAGTAACCTTTTATGTGGCATCTTATCGAATACCTTCTGGAAATCCAAATGCACCACATTCACTGGTTCCTCTTTATCCACCCTGTTCGTTACATCCTCAAAGAACTCCAGCAAATTTGTCAAACATGATTTCCCTTTCATAAAACCATGCTGACTCTGCTTGACTGTATTATGCCTTTCCAAATGTCCTGCTACTGGACTCCAGCATTTTCCCAACAACAGATGTTAGGCTAACTGGTCTATAGTTTCCTGCTTTCTGTCTGCCTCCTTTTTTTAAATAAGGGCGTTACATTTGTGTCGTTCCAATCCACTGGGACCTCCCCATAATCCAAGGAATTTTGGTAGGTTACAACCAATGCATCCACTATCTTTGCAGCCACTTCTTTTAAGACCCTAGGATGCAAGCCGTCAGGTCCTGGGAACTTGTTCACCTTTAGTCCCATTATTTTACCAAGTACTTTTTCTTTAATGATAGTGATTGTTTTAAATTCCTCCCTCCCTATAGCTCCTTGGGATGTTTTTAGTGTCTTCTACCACGAAGACCGATGCAAAATATTTGTTCAAAGTCTCTGCCATTTCCCTGTTTCCCATTATTAATTCCCAGTCTCATCCTCTAAGGGACCAACGTTTACTTTAGCTACTCTCTTCCTTTTTATATACCTGTATCTACCCATGTTCCTCCTCCTTCTTCTTTTCCCCTTCCTCTGGATCACAAATTACAGTGTATATTCATGTATAAAATGAGATATTTAGGACACTGGGGTGGGGGTCGGGGGGGAATTTGATACCTTAACGCCTCCAGTTAGCACCTGGCGGGGATGCTAACAGGATGCTGAGGCAGTAGTGCTGTGGCGAGGTGAATCCAGCAATGCACGCCAAATGTGGACCCCCATCCCTCCCCCGTAGCGCCACTGCTACGAGTTAGTGATGGGGACTTCAGCGCCAGGCATATTGTGATGTCACTGGGCACCCAATCTGCAAAATTCATTCTCGCGCCTGCCTTAGCGCCTTGCCCCAACAGCGACAGGGAGAGGAGGCGTCAAGCAGGTGGATGCCGGCTCCAGGAGCGCTACTTAAAGGGATCATCATGAGTAATGAGTCACAGCTGACAGGTTAGAGCTGTTTCACTGCTTCCTTGTCAATTTAACCTTGTGCAACAGTTGAATGAATTCAGTCATTTAAAGGTTTTTTAGTCTCCAGATTGTTGTGGCTACCAAAAATTAGTGACCGTTTTATTCTCACAAGATATCAAAATGCTACACTAGAATGAGGTTCTGCAGCATCAATGACCCTTCTCTTTAAGAACTGGAAAGAGCCTATGGCAATGATAACTTGTGATTAGACTGCACCTGATATTGCTTCACGCTTTGAGTGTAATGCCACTGAGCTACGTCATTGGCACTTGATTTAGCGCTCCAATCGTTTCTTTGAGCAATGAGACTTAATTTTGCGTGCAGCGTGCTTCATTAGCGCTAAATCTCAAACTTTTCTAAAGTAACTGCCCATTCCTAGGCTATAATGAATTTCTACCCCTGGGAGTGAAAAGTAGGGATGTTATTTGTACTCGTGATGGTACTGTACCCCACTCTGGAGAGCAAAGTCATCTGGTTCTGGCCAACCCTGCTCTCCTGTCTATTCTGGACCCTCCAATGTGGTTCATTTCCTCCAGCTCCCAGTCTTCCATTCCCCTCCCTTTACATTATGACAGAACATGGAACAGTCAGTATGAATTTTGTGGGCAGCTGCAGAAACTTACGCATAAGTGAAGATTTTTTCAAGCTTCTTGGCTTGAAAATAGGGGATTCATATTACATGGGTTGCCTTATATGCAAATGTACAGGCTAAGAGTTGGTGATCATCATCATCATAGGCGGTCCCTCAAATGAGGATGACTTGCTTCCAATTGAGTTCAGGGATGTTTCAATGAAGGACCCGATATTCCAGTCCTGAATTCCAATTGAAGGGGTGGAAGATGCCTGTGGATGGATTTTTTTAACATGTAGTACTCATACTGTTGTGTGGTCTGATGCAGTTGAATCTTTCTTCATAATGTCTCTTGCTGTGCTCCAAGCTGGACCTCTGGCCATTCTCTCCACTACATAAGTGCCATTAATGTTATGAATGCTTGGATCTTAGCATGAGGAAATTTGGATTTTAGCCTTTAATTGGTCCATAATAAGCCAAAAATAAAATAGTCAGATCTGCCTATTTATGTGCATTAATCCAGTTTGGCCCCAGGAAATATACTTGGAGCATGGCTTCAATGCGGCATTGCGCCAAATTACTACACACTTAGGTCATATGTTAGCTCGAGCACACAGAGGCTTGTCATCCCCTGTGTACCATTAAGAACAAATATGATAGCCTTGAGACATTCCAATCTTAAATATAGGTGAATGGTAATATATCCGAGTGAAGAAATAAAGTTGCTTCCTTCCTTACTTGAAAAATATTCTGCAATAAAGAAAGGATGAGCGTGATGTAGCTCAAAGCAATTTTTAATTAGGGGTCTCCAGGAGACTGCAAGTGATTCAAGCATTGTTGCATAGGTTTTAATCAGTGAGCTGCAATATCTCAGTGCCGGATCAGCATATCATCAGTGTAATGGCCTAAGCGTGCCTTACTTTCTCTTCATTATAATAAAGACTTGTATTTAAAAGATTGGTAACATATCCTTGCATACTAACTCACAAATAAATACTCAGCTAGTTGTGATAAAGTTGTATAATTATAGCTAAAAGTAAAAGAACACAAGGCAAGCACATTTAATTTTTTTTTAAGTCGAATTCATTCTGGTTTGGCACTGCAGCCATTGTGTATCTGTCTGATGGGGTTAGGAAGAACTGATGTGATGGAACTCATTGCTTGAAGTACTGAAGTGGAAAGAGTTCATTAAATTTCACTCAAACATGCAGGTCCATAATTGAGAACTCCCTATTTCAGGAAATGCTGCAATTATTGAGACGTGTCTAAAACAGACTTAGGGAAAAAAATCTTAATTGCCATTTATTTATGCCTAGCAAATTCATTTTCATATATTGCAGTGGAATGTTTATATATGTGGCACAAGCTGTAATTTAGGAAAGTAATTACATATTGTAGTATTATTAAATGTAGTCAATATCAATATATTATCTTATTGTTTTTAACTGTAATATATTATTTTATGCTCATTAGGTTGAACCTTATCTTCCATATGAGTTTACTTTTGAAGGGATGCTGGAGCGTGTCCATGCTTACATCCAACACCAGGTCTGTCAATCAAATTTTCTCTCTCTTCTCACAGGTCACTCATCTCATGCTGTATTTTGACAGGTGTCAATCTTTTTACATCGCTGCCAGTGTTGTTTTCAGTCTACAAGCAGCCCAATATTTGATGGTTTGAAGGCATTATCCACAAAAGTATAACACTTATCATTTACCTAATGGCTTGGACAAGAAATTAGAAAGGAAGGAGTTTTTTTTTCAAAGAATCCAAAATATCTCCCTTTGTTAGTGTTCCAGATATATACAGAGATTGCTGGTACACAAGGTATATCACACGAGCGTAAAATAATCTCATCACTAAGCTGTGATATTCTATTTGTTCAGTGGGTTTAATGTTAAAAAACACAAGTATACATAAATGTATTTATATTGCTCCCATCCTCCCCCACTCCCCCCACCCCTTCCCAAACAGCAAGCACACACCACCTCCTTTCAGAAAGGGCAAAGATGCTATTTGTTCCAATCATCTGACGGTGCAATTCTTAATATGGCTCCTGAGGGTTCATGCATGTGATCTGGTCTCTCAGTCAGCCACTGCTCTTGCTCTATGGAACCTGGATGCATCCTGTTAGGAGACATTGCTTGGTTTACAAAAATGCCACACAGCATTTTGTGAGCATATTTGTTTTGCATAAAATGGGGGAGTACTTTGAATGAAAAGTACACCCCCTAGACTTGTCTTCCCCTTTAAGTTCTGCTTAAGAATGTCAGGAAAATATGCTTCGAAGTTAAACTGGTCAGTGCCAGGGAAGTGGCCAGATATTCCTGACTGCTGGAAGCTTACCTTTTCCGTTTATCTGAATTTGGAATCGAGAAGTAGAGTTTGCATAAAATTGTTCTAAATCATTTCTCCGAACAAGTGTCTACTGTTCGACTTAACATGGAATAAAACATCGTCTGTGATATGTATGACCTACGTCTATATTTGGATTCAGCACAGATGCTTTGTTCAATGCAAAAGAAAATGGCAGAAGCATCAGAAAGTGTTAGAATGTCGAGAGCTAGAAATCTGGCAGACTGCAATTTCACAGAGAGCAAGCTTTTCCTTGGAATACAGCACCACCTTGCTTTGGATTGGGCAAATAGCATTGATACAAGACTGACTTCTGTCTAGTTTAAGCAGATGAGTAACCTACAACTTTCTGAAGTCATTACTGGATTCAACCGTTCCAAGTTTGAACTGACTACTAGCAGCACTACTCAGGCCAATCTACAATAAATTTGACAGATACTGAAACATGTATCACATTGGACAGGTCCTGGGTTTTATACTGATTGTATATGTTCAATTCCAGTGAAAATTCAATACATTTAATTTTAAGAACATTGCAGGGAAATTTGAAGTTACGGGCAAAGTAATTTGTGAAAAGTTACCTACTCCCTGAAATCAATAAAAATGGTAAACCTGATTAACAACAACAACAAAATGCATTTGTATAGCACATTTAAAGTAATAAAACGTCTCAAGTCACTTCACCGGAGCATTATCAAGCAAAACTTGACACCGAGCCACGCAAGGAGATATTAGGACAAATGACTACAAGCTTGGTGTAAGAGATAGGTTTTAAGGAACATCTTAAAGGAGGAATGAGAGGTAAAGAGCCAGGGAGGTTTGGGGTGGGAATTAGACAGCTTAGGGCCAATGGTGGTGCGATTAAAATCGAAGATGTGCAAGAGGCCAGAATTAGAGGAATGCAGAGATATCAGAGGGTTGTAAAGATATGGTGGGGCGAGGCCATGGAGGGATTTGAATACATGGATTGAGAATGTTATAATAGAGGCATTGTCGGACCAGGAGCCAATGTAGGTCAGCGAGAACAGGGGTGATGGATTAACAGGACTTTGTGTGAGTTAGGATGTGGGCAGCAGAGATTTGAATTAGCTCAAGTTTATTTAGGGTGGAAGATGGGAAGCCAGCCAGGAGAGCATTGGACTAGTCAAGTCTAGAGGCAACAAAGGCATGGTTTAGGGTTTCAGCAGCAGATAAGCTGAGGCAACGGTGGAATTTGTCACCAAGGGGCAGCATGTATATGAGAAATAGGAGAGGGCCAAGGATAGATCCTTGGGAGAAACCAGAGGTAATGGTGTGGGTGCAATCAAAACTGCAACCCTGGATTTAAGGGAGGAGAGATGAGGGGCAAACCAGAGTGTAAGAGAGAGCAATGGTTTTAATGGGGACGAAGGCATCAAAGGTAGAGGTGTGAGTGTTATTGAACAGATCGGTAGCCGCAGAAATTTCATGGTGAATGGAGGGCTAAATGCTAGAGAGTTGGGAATTTTAAAGTGCAGTTGTAAGTGGCTTGGGGAGAGTTTTTCCAGGGGCAGACACAGAAGGAAGTGGGATTAGGAATCAGCTTGGAGCATTGACAAACTGATGTCCAGGATGGGATGCAGGTGTGGAGGGAGAGTGAGTACAGAAGCTATTTAAAGGGTAGAGTATTGGATGACGCACTGCTGGTTAAGCATCAGTGGTTATGATTCATAGAGCAACCGACAAAGGAATTTAAAATAATGCTCATGACAGAGCTCTATAATAGAGTCACCTCAATAATTATTTTGCCATGTGATTTATTTTTAATAGTGTTTTTTGTTGAAATTTTTTTAAATGTCTCCTATCTGGCAGGTTGTGTCACTAAGTCATAATCACATTTATAGACAAAGGTTTGAAGGTCATGTGGGATGAACAGATGAAAAGTAATTTTATTCTTTGCTTATTTTTGAAAATGCCCTTTTATCCCCACACAATTGAAATATTATTTTTAATTTGTTAGGCCTTTAATAAGCAACTCTAGGTATGAACAATGGGTTTGTAAAAAGGTCAACATTTATTACGTACTAGTAAATTACGGACCTAGAATCAAACAATATCTGCAGTCCAAACTCAATTGGGAATAAAGGAAGTTCAAAACAAGTTGAATTTTTTTAAAGAAAAAGAAAACTATTATCACTCCAAAAATGTGCTCTCAATTGTTTATAGAGTGACTGCACTTATAGGTGCTGCCCAACATAACATTGCATACTTCATCCCATTAGACCATCAAAGTTCATTTGGGTCGATTTCTGCTTCACACCATCAGCTGGTCCAATTCAGGTTACTTCAGGAATTTGGTTTTCATCCACACTTGGTACTTTGTAACAGAACCAACTAAGCAAATCAAGTGAAGATAGTTCAATCGCGTATGATTCACAGCTTCCTTACATTTCCCTGACAATCTGTCTATTTCAATCTTAGGCTCCCTCCTCACCAATGTGAAATTTTAAAACAGGATTGGCCAATTAGATTTTAATTCCCAGTTTAGTTACCCAATGAAAGGTACCTAACTATAATAGCAATTTTACCAATGCCTTGGTTTTTTCTTTCTTGTAACAGAATCTCTGTGACACGATGTTTCTGTCATGGCCTCAGAATAATTCAAGACATTTATCATCCTCACCTAATACTACAAGCCTATTCGTTGTTCCTCAAAATGTCACTGGGCTTTTCTGGTCTCCAAATGCCACCAAGCTGCTCACCTGGCCTCCCTTAAGCTCAATGCTATTACAAGTGTCAACAACAGCACAATCTTGCACAGCTGCCTGTCAACAGCATGGACTCGTCTGTGAACCGACATTCTTCCAGTTTGTCAACAATAAGGTCATCTTTGAGCAGTAAGATTCGCTTTCCTTTTGCATTCATGAAGTTTGAGATTTTGAATATTTCCAGTAAATAGCATTAGGAGTGTGCTGCACTGTAAATTTCAACACAAACCTTTTGATAACGATACAAGGATTACTATTTTAGAGATAATGGGGGCGAAATTCGATATCACCCTGTTTGGGGTGGTAACCGAGGTGGGGTCCCATCCCAGCCGTGAAATTGGGGTTACCGTCCCCGAGAGGAAGTGAAGCGCAATGTTGGGTGATTCACTTCCTCTCGGGGGTGAGACCGGGACAGTAAACGTGCAAATTTTCCAGTGCTATGCAACCTCTTTGTGTGGCTCTGGCACAAGCATAGAACCCTCCCCTTCCGTTAAAGGAGAAAGCACACTGCCTGCTCTGCAGTGGGGCGAGGGGCCTTTACTACACCACCGGGGACACATGATGCCGTGGTCACAGCCCAGCACAGAAATGGAATGCTGGGCTACACCATCGCGACACGGACCCTGTGAAATGAGCAATGAAAGACTGGACCGAGTTGGCCAAACAAAAAAAAATGGCGGCACACATCCCCACCCTTTACTTTTCGCCGCGCGAGCGGTGTACGGCCCGGTTCGTGGCCCACGAGACTTGCACTGACATCGCCCGTGACGGCCTCACAGGGAGCTACCCAATTTCCAGCGCACAGTGATGACGACATAATCGTCGGCGCACCGGCCCAGAGAGTTAACTGTGGGAGCGGGGCGCGGCAGGTTTGCACCTCTGCTAACTCCCGTAGAATTTTGCGGGAGCCGATGGAACCCCCCCTCTCCCCCGGGCGAGAAATCCTATGTGCCTCGTTGGCACTAACAGGAGTTGCAAACGATGCAAATTTCTTCCCCAATATTTTTTCTATACTAGTCTAATTAGGCAATGTCTATTATGATATTAAGCCAGAAAGAACCAGGTTTGATTCCCAGTTTTGGCTGAGTTAGTTAATCTCAGCCAAGGCAACATTTCTGGTTCTACATTTGCTCTCTTGCCCCACGGCCAGTGAGGAGAAAAGTATAGCAGCTTCCTGCTTCTGCTCACTTTTCAATTATTCTTGCTGGAAAGTGCAATGCTCTCTGCTGTCTGCACTCATGGTGCAACTCACACAGGCAGAATAGCCACCTGGGTGCGGGACTGAAGGGCTGCTGTTGCTCATGGGACTATATCCCAGCAAAAGCCCACATCTTCAACAGGGATAGGGGAAAATTTAATTTGCAATCAACAAATATACAGACATTAACAGTGTCGCTATTGTGGAGAGACATGTAAATGCATTTGAAAACTGTTGTGGGTGTTCAGTGCTTGGAGTGTTAAAAGCCTCATTTCAGGCCCTTAACAAAAAGCCAGCCTCTCTCAGATTAAGGGAAGTTATTTTCTGACAGCCCTGAAGTAATTAGTTCATTTCTGTGGCTAGAGATCTAAGTATATTAGACCAAACAGCATATTGGACATAGTGCCTAGGCAAGTTACTAAAAAGATATGAGAGGTAACAGAAGGGATTAGTGACAGTACTAGACCGAGCTGGTTTGGTAATACGGCTGACAGATGCTTAGCACACTGACCAACACTGGGAATATGGTTAGCATGAAGACCCAAAGCAAAGTCTAACTAGAGAGTCTGAAAGTCAGCATAGCACAGGTAGGACTATCACTAGATATGTATAATAATACATTTGAAAATGGTAGTGCAGTAAGATTGCAGTTATGTGTAAAATATTAATTATGCATGGTTTAGCAGATTTCAATTTGTTAATGACTATTTTTATCTTGTGTAACTTGCTAGTCCCAATGCAAGCCAATATTTCATGATAGAAATACTTTTCAGGACTATTGTTGTGGCCTGGATTACTCAAAAGATAGGTTGCTAAAGTTACCTTTTGTTAGCAATATGTATGTCCTTCAGATGTCCCTCACTGGTCATGAGATGGGAAATGGAACATTTTTCCATTTCGTGCAATAACACTGACCCTATTTCAAGGTGAAATCATTTTTAAAAATGAATTATCATGACCAATATCAAAAATAACTTGAACTTGGAAATTTTTATTTTTGTTTTGAATTCAATAGATTCAAGTTTGTCTGTGACAGCATCGAGTCTGAAGCTAACCATCTCTATCCTGCCTTTGAGGAAATCGCTCAGGACTGTTACCTTCAGAAGCAGGTCCTGCTCTTCAGCTGTGCGGGGCACCACCCGAAATACAGGCGCCTCTGCCCCTGTAGAGACTTTCGCAAGGAACAAGTGGCACTCTGTAAAGGGTGCTTGTGAAGTTTCAAGCTGTTTAAATACGAAGACTGGGCAAAAAGAAATTCAACTAACCTGATGACGTAGAGGCCCATCAGTGCTTCCACACAATACAAAAACCACGCAATGGACAAATCTCTCCATCTTCGACAAATATTGAAGGAACTGAGGAAATTCTCCAAGACTACTACTGCACAGATTACTTTGTTGTAAGCATAGACAAAGTGAACTTAAACAGGCAATATCCAAGCTGTGAACAATATTTAAGTTATTTATGTGTTTGCTTTTGTTGCATGCAAAGTCCATGTGAACTTGTTTTTTTAACTTAAATACCTTCATGTTTAGATAATGTTTCAGACCACTCCTGTGGTCATCAGTGACTCAGAATAGATATTTGAATCAAGAATCAATATTTCTGGAATTCATTGATGGATCCTTTTATTTAAGGATTGAGACTGTAATTTAGGGATCCTTTCTATTCCAGTTTGTGTTCTATTTGCTACATGCACAATGTTACAGAATGTAATGAGAACGAGAGTAACGTTTTTAATTTTTTTAGATTCAGTGCAAAAATGCAACTGTATTCCTCAAATATTCAGTTAACCTAAATTGACATTCTGCTCTGTATCTATCTATGGTTTGATGCAGCAAACAAATCATCAAAATTCCGATATTTACGAAGTTTAGAACGATGTGTTGCCCAGCCACTGCAGTTTTACTTAAAAAGCCCTGGAAGCCGGGACCATGCCCGTTTTTGAGCAAATCTGAGTGACGACAAATTACTTGGCACAATTAATCGTTTGTTCTAGCAATACTTATGTGGAGAAATGTTTGATGGAAATGATCAAAATTGATAGTTTAAATGAACTAACCTCAACTCTTTGTCTGTATCATGTTTTCACTGAGAATTCCACTGAAAATATTCATAAATATGAAATAAATATGATAAGAGCCCATAGATGGGCAAAGATTAATTGCTGATATATTTTAAATGCTGCATGACGACTCTTACTGAGTGTACAGCACTTATCTGTGTGGCTCATGAAAAGAAAATCATCGTGCCAGATTGTGAAGTAGTTTGTTGTACTGAGGTGCCGAGGGGGAAATCTCTCTGATCTTGAAATCACGCTCTTGGATAATATGTACAAATGGTCATTCTAGTAACAGCGGTAACCCATTCACCTTCACTAAAACAGCAGACAGAGGAATGAATTTCAGGCCAATGCATTAAGCGTTCACATTATGATTTCAAGGCCTGTGATTTCAATGGTTTTTCTCATGGGGGAAGTTCTTTGATTGAGAAGTTTCCATCTAGCTAATCTAGGAAATGGGAATATTTAACGCCGCTAATGTTCCTAATCTAATTACCAGACAGTAGAGTTAATTTTATGGGAGCATTTTGTTTGAATAGGACACACGGTGAACAAAGGTTTGATTTTTTAAATTGCATTGTTCCGCTATCAAACATGGCCTTTTAACCAGCTTACTGAAGAGCAAATGAGCAGTCATTCTGTAAATCACAATGCAGCCATTCTGAAATATTGCTCCCACTCCGGAGAGGTGGGATGAAGTCCAGCTCAAAAAAAATAAATAAGTGCACAGCATAGCCCACTCACTGCAAATCCTGCATCTGGCTGGAACGGGAAGGTCAGAGCCATTGAAGATTAACATTAAAATACAGAAATTGTTAACCTAGTCTAAAGGAGGATGGATTTACTTCGAATGAGGTGCAGAATATTGTGATTGAACTTCACTGTATTGCAACGTGTTTGGAACTGCCATGACTCCAAGCACTAGTATATTTTCGATCGTGAAAACTCTTATTTACAAGCCATATTCAATTTTTCCTCAAGTCAAGGTATCAGCTAAACATGAAGTTGAAAAGGATCTGCGTGACAATAGATTTGACACTTCATTTGTTAAATGACCTTGGTGCAGCAATAAGTTAAATAGGACGTGAAACTATATTAAATTAGTGGAGCATAAATCGGAAAAGGTCATGCTGACACGGATCAGAATTTTACACCAGGCAGTAATGAGGTAACCAGATGCACAAAGCTTGTCCCATCGTAAACGCAGCAGGTTTGCTTCCCAATGTATATTCCGATGAATGGGACCTGGGGGGGGGGAGAGGGGGAGGGGAAGAATTGCCCACCTTAAACAGTGGGGTGCTTCATTTCAATATTCATTGGTGGCATGTCGGGCCTGTACACCAATTGTTCAACAATTTTGCTTCAGTTTTTTTTTCCCTCTTAGCACTTAAATTCTCAAGAGCCTTTATGCCAATTGATGTCATTTTTCCACCAACTATCGGCATCAATGAGTTTCACAGTGGAAATCTCTCAATCTAATATGTCTGTGGAGGGAGGCCAGGCAATTTAGGCTGCACAGATGCTGCTCTGTGCCCACTAGCTCTTTAGGTCTCTCCAAACTTGGACATGAAGCTATGCTAATGAGCTCACCAAAAGAACCGTGTGTAAACATGTATTTGTACTGCACTTTTTTTGACAGACAGGCGTTCGTACAGCCCCGCCCCCCCGCCCCGGCCTGTACTGTGCTTTTTTGACCGACAGGCAACAAGCCCCGCCCCCTGTCAAGCTTTTCCCCCCCCCCCCCACTCCCGGCCGAATCATTCCATGCACTCTCCCCCCGGCCGGCCTGGGCCCGATGGCGAGAGAGAGAGAGAAGTGGAGCCCCGAATCGGAAGTGGGACTCTGCAATCAGTCCAAGCATGTTGTTGCTCCACAGGTTCTTCGACCGAGCTGCTGCTCCTCCGACCGACCAACAACCGTGCCCCAAAGTGTCCGGCTAAGCCACGAGTCGAGAGCAGCAGCAGGCAGCCAGAAGGGAGAGAGAGCTTGTGGGGGGATGGGGAGAGGCTGGGGGGGGAGGGCGGGGGGAGAGTGAGAGAGGCTGGGGGTGGGGAGGGGGAGTGAGAGAGGCTGGGGGGGAGAGAGGGATGGGGTAATTGGAACTCGGAAGACAGATCACATTCTTCCAACCCCCTACAAGGGACATTGTTGGATTGAATGATATCAAGAAGTCACGACACTGTCACTATTCACTTCGTACGCAATAAACCTGTTAACAATCCGTACACAATGCCCCATCAATGTGGGGGGGGGGGGGGGGGAGTATGCACTTGCGCTGGGGTAAGGCACTTTGGCTGGGGGAGGGATGTACTTGGACTGGGGTAAGGCACTTTGGCTGGCCCTTGCTGACTTCTGGGGAACTCTGTCCACTGTCGCTTCAGGAAGTGGATCGAGTTACAATTTGCAAAGTCAGTGACACCTTGGGATGGATGGTTCCAGTGACACATTTATGTGAAACATCAGGGTGTGGCTTATCCTCCAAGGGGACCAATCAGAAACAAAGGGTGGAGCATGTTGGCCATTTTGGCAGTACAAATAAACGCGTCCGTAAACTAAGGGGCTAGAAATTTGTCTTCGGCGATGGGGTAAACCAGGCAGTATCGGATCAGCTGCCATTTATATGCAGCGCCTGATATTCAGTTTATTGACTGCAGTGAAACTGAATATCAGGCGCTGTATATAACGGGCGCCGATCCGATACCGCTCGGTTTGTGCCACCGTCCGAGATGAATTTTTGGCCCTTGCTTTCATTTCACTCTTTCTAAAACCCATCAATAGTCATCCTCGTTGTAATAATGCCACGAAACAATGGAAAATAAAATTGGGCAGAGTGTAAAACAGGCTGCCAATTCGCTATCGCTCTTTCGCAGTACTCCCCAAGATTCATATTTATACCCCCTGGACTCAAGCACTGTGTTCAGTTTCGGTCACTTTGGCACACCAGAAACGTTCTGGTCATGAAGACAGTAGCAAGAGGAGCTACAGGGCTCATTATCAGGTACGGTGGCATAGTGTTTATGCTACAGGACTAGTAATCCAGACGCCTGGACTATTGATCTAGAGACATGATTTCAAATCCCATCATGGCAGCTGGGGAATTTTAAATGCAATAAATTAAATAGAAAAATTTGGAATTTAAAGCTAGTATCACTACTAGTGACCATGAAACCACTGGATTGTGGTAAAAACCCATTTGGTTCACTAATGTCCTTTAGGGAAGGAAATCTGCTGTCCTTATCTGGTCTGGCCTGCAGGCCCACAGTAATGTGGTTGACTCTTAACTGCCCTCTTACATGGCCTAGTAAGCCACTCAGTTTTATAAGGCGGCTCACCATCACCTCAAGAGCAATTGGGGATGGGCAATAAATGCTGGCCTTGCCAGCAACGCCCACATCCAATGAATACATTTTTAAAGAACTAATGTCAGATTGAATTATGAAAAGAGACTGGAGCAACTGGGGCTCTTTAGCCTTGAAAGAAAGTGATTGCAACTATGGAAGTATAGATTTAATACAATATTAAAGGGTAGAGATAGAGTAAATCTGTAGCACTTCTCCAGGGTAAGCCTGGACATTAGGACAAAGGAAAAAGCTAAAACTGGTAAAAGTTCAGTCAATTTAGGACTGACATCAAGAAAATCCTCTTCATGAAGTGAATGACCAACACTTTGAAAAGATCCACTTGAATGGCATGATGGAGAGATTATACGTTTTGTTTTCCTAGATGAATGAGCGAAGTAAGCAGAATAGACTCCCTTATCTCTATGTATTATGGGATTCTGGGAATATTCCCATTTGAGTTTTAATGCTATATCACTTCAACTACAATTATGTCCCACTTTCAAGTTGTTGCAAAATGCTTTTGAGTGTGGAGGATCGTTGGAACCCTGGAAAAATATCATTCATGTAGTTTCTCCAGATGTTTCCACAGATATTCTGCCAGAGTTCAACTGGACGATCAGGAGAACTCGTGCAGAAATTCAACCCCATTGCCACTAAATTTAGTGTAAGGTGCATTCCGCAGTGTAACTTGGGTCAGCCATCTGAGCAGATATAGCACATAAGTGGCATTCTCATTCTTGTTTTCCAATCCCTCCATGGCCTTGCCCTTCCCTATCACTGTAATCTCCTCCAACCCTCCAACCCTCTGAGATATCTGCGCTCATCCAATTCTGGCCTCTTGAGCAGTCCCAATTTTAATCGCTGCTCCATTGGCGGCCGTGCCTTCAGCTGCCGAGGCCCTACACTGGAATTCCCTCCCTAAACCTCTCTACTTCGCTACCTCTCTCTGCTCCTTCAAGATGCTCCTTAAAAACTACCTCTTTGACCAAGCATCTGCCCTACTATCTCCTTATGTGGCTCGGTGTTAAATTTTGTTGGATAACGCTCCTGTGAAGTGCCTTGGGACATTTTACTGCATTAAAAGCGCTATATAAATACAAGTTGTTGTTGTGGCACCATTTTAATATTAAAAAGACTGTATTAGTATAGCTTCTGGCCCTTTAACCTGCAACAGTCATTGTTTTCTGATTAAATGCTGGGGAGAAACAACTATAACAATGACAAAAAATCGATGGATTATCCCTCAGTATTTTGCATTTGTTGTATTTGTTTCTTTCAACTAAAACAAGTGTTTATTACCTTTCTGCCTGTTAAAACTTTTACAATGTTAATATCTAATCTTAAAAACAATGGACAGATGGATCCTGTAAGCATATTCTACACCGAATTTACTGCATGGAAACAGGTCATTTGGCCCAGCTGGTTAATGCTGTTGTTTATACGCCACACAAGTCTCCTGCTACTCTAATTATCTCCTCCCACACAGCCCTATATTCCTCTATTTCATTTTCCCTTGTATAAATCAAGCCTACCCTGAACTGCAGCGATGCTATCTGCTTCAATCACTCCATGTGGCAGCGAGTTCCACATTCTCACCACTCTGTGTAAAGGGCTCAGCCATTTAGGACTGAGATGAGGAGACTCAGACGGTCGTGAATCTTTGGAATTCTCTACCCCAGAGGGCTGTGGAAGCTCAGTCGTTGAGGATATTCAAGACAGTGATGGATAGACTTTTGGATATTAAGGGATATGGGGATAGTGCAGGAAAGTGGAGTTGAGGTAAAAGATCAGCCAAAATCTCATTGAATGGCGGAGCAGGCTCAAGGGGCCAAATGGTCTATTCTTGCTCCCTTTTCTTATGTTCTTAAAGAAATTTATCTTAAATTCTATATTTGATTGGTTAGTGGTTATCTTATACTTATGCCTCTTGCTGTGGACTCATCCACAAATGGAAACAATATCTCCACATGCACCCTATGAAATCCTTCATAATATTGAAGACCTCTATCAAGTCCCCTCTTGGTCTCTTTTCCCAAAGAAAAGAGCCCCTGGCTGCTCAATCGTTCTTAATTGTTGCATTCTCTCATTTCTGGTAACCTCATGGTCAATCTTTTCTGCACTTTCTCCAGTGCTTCAATATCCTTTTTGTAGAATGAAGACCAGAACTATGACCGGTAATGCAAGTATGGTCCAACCAAGGTTTCATATAAATGTAACATTACCTCACTTCTTTTGCAGTTTTTTCCTCTAGAAATGAATTCCAGTGTTTTGTTTGCTCTCTTTATGACCTTATCAACATGTGTAGCTACTTTTAACGATTTCTGTATCTGATTTTCCAAACCTCTTTGCTCCGCTACCTCATTTAGTTTCTTACCTTCTAAGGAATGTGGCCTCCATATTCCTCCTATCATAATGAACCATTTCATGCTTTATAATATTGAATTTAATTTGCAATTGATCTGCAAGCCTGTTTATATCTTCTTACATTTTGGTGCAGTCCTCCGTATTATTAGCTTTATCCTCAATTTGGCATAATATGAAAATGTTGATACCATACCTCTAATTCCTGATCATTTATGTAAAATGGTAAACAACAGTGGTCGCAGCACAAATCCCTACGGACACCGCTTCCCACTTTCTGCCAGTCTGAGAAACTTCCCTTAACTCCTACCCTCTGTTATCTGTTTTTAGCCATCTTTCAATCCATGCTACCTGACCTCAGCCTCCGGACGCCTTGACCTTTGTCATTAATCTCTTATGTGGAACCTTATCGAAGTCCTCCTAAAAGTCCATGTATACCACATCTGCGACATTGTCCTTGTCTACTCTTCCTGTTACTTCTTCAAAGAATTGAATAATGTTGGTTACACAGGACCTTCCTTTCACAAATCCATGCTATTGGGTGGAAATTCGGTTGCACCTATGTTGCGGAGTTAAACCAGGCAGGCGGTAAATTTTGCATTACGAAACGGTTTGCGCCTCCAGCCACAAAATTAACCAGCCGGGCCCTGAGTTTTGAGCGCAGCACAACGGGAGGCATTCCACATCTCTTCTAGGGCACTCGGCCGGCTGAGCCACTGAAAATCCCAAGCAAAACAGCTGGCTTGGCAGCACCCTAACAGAGACTTCCGTGGTGAAAAAATAACCTGAAAAATAAATCACCAAAAACATTCCCAATTCATTACTGACGTGGCTCGAACATAAATCGCAAAAAGCAACAAAGAAAAGCAATCACACTTACCCTGAGGTAGACATTTCTTCAATCACTTCGACCGGTACAGCTTGGAATGCCAGCTTTCACTGGCGTTCCCACTATGGCGTGCTATGGGGCGCTACGGAATGGGCGATAAACAAATATCGAGCCGGTGCCACAACCAGGGGCATTGCACACCGGCTCGCCTCTCCCGGGCGGTAATGCTCCGCGCCCCGCAAACCCGGCACCGAATGTGCCAGCGGGGAGTTGGAAGCTTTCTGCTGTTATTGCTGCTCTTCCGGGGCACTCAGAGGAGCAACAAAAGACCGAATTTCAAGCCCTCTGTCTTTAGGTCTTTTGTTCTCTCACTTTGCAGCAAAAATTCTAGCATCTGTTTGAAGTTAAGTTATGTGGTCCACAGTTCCCTGGATTAGTTCTATCTCCATTTTTGAAGAGAGTCATAGAATCATCGAAATCTACAGCACAGAAGGAGGCCTTTTGGCCCATCGTGTCCATGCCGGCCAAGAGAGAGCTATCCAGCCTAATCTTACTTTCCAGCTCTTGGTCCGTAGCCTTGTATTCTTACAATATTTCAGGTGCATATCCAAGTACTTTTTAAATGCAATGAGGGTTTCTGCCTCTACCGGGCAGTGAATTCCAGACCTCTACCACCCTCTGGATGAAAACATTTCTCCTCAAGTCCCCTCTAAACCTCCCATCAATTACTTTAAATCTATGCCCCTTGGTTATTGACCCTTCCTATATACTCTATTTAGGCCCCTCATAATTTTATACAACTCAATTAGGACTCTCCTCAGTCTTCTCTGTTTCAAAGAAAACAACCCCATCATATCCAATCTTTCCTCATAGCTAAAATTCTCCAGTTCAGGCAACATTTCCGTAAATCTTCTATATACCCTCTCAAGTGCAATCACAACTTTACTGTAATGTGGTGACCAGAACTGCATGCAGTACTCTCGTTGTGGCCGAACTGGTGTTTTATACAGTTCAAGCATAACCTCCCTGCTCTTATATTCTATGCCTCGGCTAATAAAGGCAGGTATCCTGTATACTTTCTTATCCACCTTATCTACCTGTCCTACTACCTTCAGGAATCTGTGGACATGCACTCCAAGATCCTTTTGTTCCTCTACACTTTTCAGTGTCCTACCATTTAATGTGTATTCCCTTTCCTTGTTAGCCCTCCCCAAATGCATTACCACACACTTCTCCGGATTGAATTCCATTTGCCATTGTTCTGCCCACCTGACCAGTACATTGATATCTTCCTGCAGTCGACAGCTTTCTTATTCATTATCAACCACACAGCCAATATTTGTATCATCTACAAACTTCTTAATCATACCCCCTACATTCAAGTCCATGTCATTGATATGTACCACAAACAGCAAGGGACCTAGTACTGAGCCCTGTGGAACCCCACTGGAAACACCCTTCCAGTCACAAAAACACCCATCGACCATTACCCATTGCTTCCTGCCTCTGAACCAATTTTGGATCCAACTTGCCACTTTGCCCTGGATCCCATGGTTACTTTTGTGAACTGTCTGCCTTGTCAAAAGCCTTGCTAGAATAAAGATGAATTCCATTTGCTATCTGCCAGTCCTCTGGCACTTGTCTTTTTACTTTAGAATTTATATATATGGATACTAGTGCTTGTGCTCGTTACTCCGTAGTTTATTTTGGTATGCATGAGTGCAATCCATCGGGCCCCAGTGTTTATCAAAACAAATGAAGGGAAATTAGAATTTTGGATCAATCAGAATTAAACATAAATGGATTTAATTATGTGTATCTTAATATATATAGACACACAGATTTACACGTACATTTCACTATCATGTCCTTTAATAAATAACGAAAAATATATAAATATGTATGTAAGTTGCTTGAGGCAAGTATTTTATATGCAAGTTGGTGATGAAGTTAGGAGAGAGCACCATCTACTGGTCGTTATAGGCAACTGTACACACAGGATTTCCATTCCAAATTTCACATAGACAGTTTCTATATTAAAAATTGACACAGAAGAATGAGTAATGTGTACTTGTATGTTAACTTGTATGTGCACTTCCTATTAAGCATCCTGTTGTCATAATCTTTGGTTGTTTTATAAATATGTATATATGTAACATATCCAAGTAAGTCAGGGATATGTTGCTTTGTATATGTAAGTTCATTCAGTTTCACCTAAATGTTGTAATTTTGATATGTTATTTCAAATACTTTTAGCTGAGGGAGAGAGCAAGATGGCAAAGTATTTTCAAAAAATATGTCGAGCAAAAGGAGTGGATTCACATCTTTTGTTTATTGGTTCTTTTACTGACTGCTGATTGTTGACTGTTGTTTTCATACGTCTTTAGTGGTGTCCAGGAGCCCAGGAGAGGCGAGGGTTCGGGAGCCCAGAAGAGGTGCGGGCCCAGGGGCAGCACGGGCCAGCCCATACTGTGATATGTGTGCGCACTAGGTCCGTGCAGCAGAGTTGGTCTCCAGTCGTCCTGGTTAACCCTTGCCAATGGACCAACACCTAGCTCTGTCAAGCCCGTGTGGTGGCTTGTATCCAATGGCCAACCCACTTTAAAAGAATCCATGCACAGGCATCTTCCACCCTTCAATATGTAGTTCGGGACCTAGAATGTCAGGTCCCTCACTGAAACACCTGTGAACTCATCCCTTTTTGGTGTGGAAGCAAGTCATCCTCGATACGAGGGACCGCCTAAGACTAGTGGTGTTGTTTGTTGGAGGTTTACGTACCCACGTTGCTGTCTTTTGATTGATACTTTCCTTACCAGTTTAATTGTCATTTATTGCTTTTTTTTAATCCATTTGAAATGTTACTCAGGCACATACAAATTTGGTACAGAAATTTGCACATAAAAAGGTGTGCACCCTGAGTGTCACAGACAAAATACAGGCACACACTAGACATGATGAGGGAGATTTGGAGGCCTCCCACTTGGCCCCAGAAATAGTGGGTTAGGACTTACTGCCCCCTTCCAACTAATGGTGTGATGCCGCTATATTTCCAAGAGCCTACCACTGGGAGGCAGGAGCGTTCGCCTGAGCCAAGCGATAGATCCTCCTGATATGAAAATCAGGATCCAAAGACCTACACGGGACCTTGATTGCCATTTGAGGACTCAACTGGGTGGAGTGCGCTGTGCAACCTCCACAGAGTTGTAGCTGGCGCTCCAGCCGATGAGCCCCAAAAGGTACATTGTTACTTATTTTTGTGTGGCTGGGAGGTGCAGGAGTTCTCTGCAAAAGAATGAATAACTGGGGAAGGGGCCAAGCACAGATCAATTGTGAAGAAATAAACATACCTGTAATTTTCATTTGAAGAGCTGCATCATTTTCAGAGTGAAGATCTATAATATCATGAAAGCTTTACGTATGCACGCACTCCTGTCCATCTTAATTTGGCATTCCATCACTTAACAAATGTCACACACTGTCTATCTGTATTACACTCTGCTGGCGCATTGGGTCTCCTCCTTCGAGGATCGGAACCCCTGTATCGGACCTGCCTTTCTCTGGGCCCGGAGGCCAGACAGATATTGCAGTGGCTGGTGTCGACAGGCTGCTCCACGGCACTTGATTTCTGCCTGTGGCCCGCCCACTGTACGTTAATAGCGCCTGATCCTCATAATAGACTGGGCCTCACATCAGGGCTTTTGTGCAACTGGCTGGCACACTCAGCTGACAGTCCAATCATTGCACTGGAGGAAAATCCAACCCAGTGTTTTTATATATACTGGCTTCTACTATGGCATTGCTTGTGCTAAGTCAAAGGATGTTCTGTTCTATATGGACAGTAACATTATACCATGTAATCACAATTAATTCTGCTGCTACAGTATACGTATGTGCACCTTAAGGTTATTAATTCTAATTGATGCTAAATAAATGCAGGAAAAGTTCAATCTAAGGTTAATTGCTTTTCATGTTGGAGGCGAGATACGTGGTTTTGTTTCTGGGAGAGTCAATTAAGAGCCTGGAGACATTATGGCGTTGATATTTTCTGTTCCTGGAGAATTTTGTTTTCTGGTGCACTGCAAATGATTACTTTTGTTTCTTTAGGTTATTTTGGAGTGTAATTCAGATAGACAGTGTGTGACATTTGTTATGTGATGGAATGCCAAACTAAGATGGATAGGAAGTGTGTGCATACATAAAGCTTTCATGATATTACAGATCTTCACTCTGAAAATAATGCAGCTCTTCAAATGAAAACTACAGGTATGTTTATTTCCTCACAATTGATCTGTGCTTGACTTGGAATCATAGAATGGTTACAGCTCAGAAGGAGGCCATTCGGCCTGTTGAGCCTGTGCCAGCTCTCTGCAAGAGCACTTCAGCTAGTCTCACTCCCCCGCTCTTTCCCCATAGCCCTCCAATTTTTTTTCCTTCAGGAACTTATCAAATTCCCCTTTGAAAGCCACAATTGAATCTGCCTTCAAGCAGTGGATTCCAGATCCTTATCACTCGCCGCGTAAAAAAGTTTTTCCTCATGTCACCTTTGGTTCTTTTGCCAATCACCTTAAATCTGTGTCTTCTGGTTCTCGACTCTTCCACCAATGGGAACAGTTTCTCTCTAACTACCCTGTCCAGACCCTTCATCATTTTGAACACTTTTATCAAATATCCTCTCAACCTTCTCTGCTCTAAGGAGAACAACCCCAGCTCCTCCAGTCTATCCACGTAACTGAAGTCCCTCATCCCAGGAACCATTCTTGTAAATCTTTTCTGCACCCTCTCTAAGGCCTTCACATCCTTCCTAAAGTGCAGTGCCCAGAATCGGACACAATACTCCATTGAGGCCTAACCAGTGTTTTATAAAGGTTCATCATAACTTCCTTACTTTTGTACTCTATGCCTCTACTTAGATGTAGTACAGGTTGAGCGTCCAGAATCCAGCAACCTCGGGACTGAGGCCGAGCCAGTTTTCATGTTTTTCCGGACTTCGGAACGTGTTTCTGATGTCCGAAGTCCAGAAATGCCCAAGCCCAGGTTTGAGTATTTCCGGATTTCGGAATGCCAGAAGCGCGTCCCGAGTCCAGAAATGCCTGGGCCCAGGTTGCGATATTTCCGGGTTTTTGGACGTCATCTTGTAGTTCGTCTCCTCGCAGGCCTTGTAGTTCTCATTTCTTCGCAACGCATGGTAAGCCTCCCTCTCTTGTTTTTGCAATGCAGTACCCTGTAACTGTACTTAATGTGAGCTTCCTGGCCTGTATCTTTTGCTACCATCTTCAAATTTGAAAAGGAATGTACAGTACTCAAAGCATGAAATATAATAAAGGTTTTTATTTGTAAAACAGTTAAGTTATGAAATATAAAACAGTAAATGAAGGCTTTTATTTGTTAAACAGATAAAAATAAACAGGTACAGTTACAATTTGCTGGAGGTTGTGCTAGAGGTAGAGGGCCCAGCTCTGATGTCTGGGGCTGATGATGGGCCAACAATAGGACTATCAAATGTGGACATTACTGGTGTAGTTACACGCTGTAGGTCTTGGGACTTCTCATGCAACATCTTTTGAAAGATATTTAATATTGTTGATTGTTTAAATAATTTGGGCTTTTCTTTCACTAATCTTTCCCGAATTCTGTAGACTTGCAGTATTTCCTCTTCACTTATGAAGCTTCGTTGCTCTAAGGCGTGAATTAATTCTTGACAAAGATTGATTGCTTTGTCAATCGGCACTTTTTCGACTTGATCACAGGCATCATCATCATCCTCCCTGCTTTCATCCTTTTCTTCTGGATGCAAAACCCTCTGCAAGATTTCTTCATCTGTCACTGCATGCACAATGGGAGCATCGTTGTCTATGTCCATGACTTCCGCGACATCGGCCTCATTCAATTCCTGCACAGCTTTGCAAATCAGCCCTCTTGCATAATCTAAAAGTTGAGCAATCATTGCTTTCTCCCTGGACACACGAAAGCCTTGAAAGTCCTGAGGAGCATCATCAGCATTATCGTCAGCAAACATAGTTGATGGCCAGATGCATTGACCAAGGTGTCTACAGTTGCCAAGTTCCATGCATCTGCAGCTGCCCATATGGCGTCCTTGATAGAGAAAGCTTTTGAGAATGCTTTTATTCCCATGCCTGTGTTCACAGCATTAAGCAAACGCTTCATAAACTCGTTTTTGTAGAGACACTTCATCGATCTCAAAATTCCTTGGTCCATTGGCTGTATCAGTGACGTAACATTTGGAGGTAAGTAGATTCCATGGACATTATCTTTTACCAGAAGCTCAGCATCGGGATGTGCTGAGCAATTGTCTAGCAGCAAGTATATTTTGCAGTTTTCCTCAAGGCCAGCTTCCGTGCAATGAGCACGTGCCTGAGGGACAAAATGCTTCTCAAACCAGTTCAGAAAGATTACGCTGGTTACCCATGCTTTCTTATTGCCATAATAATGCACTGACAATACTCTCAAACCCTTGAAACATCTTGGACGCTGGCTTCTCCCAATGACCATAGAAACATAGAAACATAGAAAATAGGTTCAGGAGTAGGCCATTCAGCCCTTCTAGCCTGCACCGCCATTCAATGAGTTCATGGCTGAACATGCAACTTCAGTACCCCCTTCCTGCTTTCTCGCCATACCCCTTGATCCCCCGAGTAGTAAGGACTTCATCCAACTCCCTTTTGAATATTTTTAGTGAATTGGCCTCAACTACTTTCTGTGGTAGAGAATTCCACAGGTTCACCACTCTCTGGGTGAAGAAGTTTCTCCTCATCTCGATCCTAAATGGCTTACCCCTTATCCTTAGACTGTGACCCCTGGTTCTGGACTTCCCCAACATTGGGAACATTCTTCCTGCATCTAACCTGTCTAAACCCGCCAGAATTTTAAACGTTTCTATGAGGTCCCCTCTCATTCTTCTGAACTCCAGTGAATACAAGCCCAGTTGATCCAGTCTTTCTTGATAGATCAGTCCCACCATCCCGGGAATCAGTCTGGTGAATCTTCGCTGCACTCCCTCAATAGCAAGAATGAGGAGGCGGGAGCTCGGAGCAGCGCGAGTCCGGGGTCGGCGAGAGGCCTATAAAGGCCAGCGGGAGCTCGGAGCAGTCAGTCGAGGAGGCGGGAGCTCGGAGCAGTGCGAGTCCGGGGTCGGCGAGAGGCCTATAAAGGCCAGCGGGAGCTCGGAGCAGTCAGTCGAGGAGGCGGGAGCTCGGAGCAGCGCGAGTCCGGGGTCGGCGAGAGGCCTATAAAGGCCAGCGGGAGCTCGGAGCAGTCAGTCGAGGAGGCGGGAGCTCGGAGCAGCGCGAGTCCGGGGTCGGCGAGAGGCCTATAAAGGCCAGCGGGAGCTCGGAGCAGTCAGTCGAGGAGGCGGGAGCTCGGAGCAGCGCGAGTCCGGGGTCGGCGAGAGGCGGACCGGTGCAGCTACAGGGAGAAGGCAAAAAAACAAAGGTGACGTCACAGCCTAGGGGGTAAGTGATTGGCTGGTGATTGGTGAGTAGTTTTTCTTTTTCTTCTTATATTGGTCAGTAACTTTTAACATTGTTATTACCAGTTTAAGTGTATCTAAGGGTTAAGACATGGCAGGAGAGCTCGGTCGGGTGTTATGCTCCTCCTGTACCATGTGGGAACTCAGGGACGCTTCCGGTGTCCCTGACGACTATGTGTGCGGGAAGTGTATCCGCCTCCAGCTCCTGACGGTCCGCGTTACGGAATTGGAGCTGAGGGTGGATTCACTCTGGAGCATCCACGATGCTGAGAATGACGTGAGTATCACGTGTAGTGAGTTGGTCTTACCGCAGGGAAAGGGTCCACAGCCAGATAGGGAATGGAAGACCAGCAGGAAGAGTAGAGCAAGGAAGGTAGTGCAGGGGTCCCCTGTGGTCATCCCCCTGCAAAACAGATACACCGCTTTGGGTACTGTTGAGGGGAATGACTCATCAGGGGAGGGCAGCAGCAGCCAAGTTCATGGCACCGTGGCTGGCTCTGCTGCACAGGAGGGCAAGAAAAAGAGTGGGAGAGCGATAGTGATAGGGGATTCAATTGTGAGGGGAATAGATAGGCGTTTCTGCGGCCGCAACCGAGACTCCAGGATGGTATGTTGCCTCCCTGGTGCAAGGGTCAAGGATGTCTCGGAGCGGGTGCAGGACATTCTGAAATGGGAGGGAGAACAGCCAGTTGTCGTGGTGCACATTGGTACCAACGACATAGGCAAAAAAAGGGATGAGGTCCTACGAAACGAATTTAAGGAGCTAGGAGCTAAATTAAAAAGTAGGACCTCAAAAGTAGTAATCTCGGGATTGCTACCAGTGCCACGTGATAGTCAGAGTAGGAATCGCAGGATAGCGCAGATGAATACGTGGCTTGAGCAGTGGTGCAGCAGGGAGGGATTCAAATTCCTGGGGCATTGGGACCGGTTCTGGGGGAGGTGGGACCAGTACAAACCGGACGGTCTGCACCTGGGCAGGACTGGAACCAATGTCCTCGGGGGAGTGTTTGCTAGTGCTGTTGGGGAGGATTTAAACTAATATGGCAGGGGGATGGGAACCAATGCAGGGAGACAGAGGGAAACAAAAAGGAGCCAAAAGCAAAAGACAGAAAGGAGATGAGGAAAAGTGTAGGGCAGAGAAACCCAAGGCAAAGAACAAAAAGGGCCACTGTACAGCAAAATTCTAAAAGGACAAAGGGTGTTAATAAAACAAGCCTGAAGGCTTTGTGTCTTAATGCAAGGAGTATCCGCAATAAGGTGGATGAATTAATTGTGCAAATAGATGTTAACAAATATGATGTGATTGGGATTACGGAGACGTGGCTCCAGGATGATCAGGGCTGGGAACTCAACATTCAGGGGTATTCAACATTCAGGAAGGATAGAATAAAAGGAAAAGGAGGTGGGGTAGCATTGCTGGTTAAAGAGGAGATTAATGCAATAGTTAGGAAAGACATTAGCTTGGATGATGTGGAATCTATATGGGTAGAGCTGCAGAACACCAAAGGGCAAAAAACGTTAGTAGGAGTTGTGTACAGACCTCCAAACAGTAATAGGGATGTTGGGGAGGGCATCAAACAGGAAATTAGGGGTGCATGCAATAAAGGTGTAGCAGTTATAATGGGTGACTTTAATATGCACATAGATTGGGCTAGCCAAACTGGAAGCAATACGGTGGAGGAGGATTTCCTGGAGTGCATAAGGGATGGTTTTCTAGACCAATATGTTGAGGAACCAACTAGGGGGGAGGCCATCTTAGACTGGGTGTTGTGTAATGAGAGAGGATTAATTAGCAATCTCATTGTGCGAGGCCCCTTGGGGAAGAGTGACCATAATATGGTGGAATTCTGCATTAGGATGGAGAATGAAACAGTAAATTCAGAGACCATGGTCCAGAACTTAAAGAAGGGTAACTTTGAAGGTATGAGGCGAGAATTGGCTAGGATAGATTGGCGAATGATACTTAGGGGGTTGACTGTGGATGGGCAATGGCAGACATTTAGAGACCGCATGGATGAAGTACAACAATTGTACATTCCTGTCTGGCGTAAAAATAAAAAGGGGAAGGTGGCTCAACCGTGGCTATCTAGGGAAATCAGGGATAGTATTAAAGCCAAGGAAGTGGCATACAAATTGGCCAGAAATAGCAGCGAACCTGGGGACTGGGAGAAATTTAGAACTCAGCAGAGGAGGACAAAGGGTTTGATTAGGACAGGGAAAATGGAGTACGAGAAGAAGCTTGCAGGGAACATTAAGGCGGATTGCAAAAGTTTCTATAGGTATGTAAAGAGAAAAAGGTTGGTGAAGACAAACGTAGGTCCCCTGCAGTCAGAATCAGGGGAAGTCATAACGGGGAACAAAGAAATGGCGGATCAATTGAACAAGTACTTTGGTTCGGTATTCACTAAGGAGGATACAAACAACCTTCCGGATATAAAAGGGGTCAGAGGGTCTAGTAAGGAAGAGGAACTGAGGGAAATCTTTATTAGTCGGGAAATTGTGTTGGGGAAATTGATGGGATTGAAGGCAGATAAATCCCCAGGGCCTGATGGCCTGCATCCCAGAGTACTTAAGGAGGTGGCCTTGGAAATAGCGGATGCATTGACAATCATTTTCCAACATTCCATTGACTCTGGATCAGTTCCTATGGAGTGGAGGGTAGCCAATGTAACCCCACTTTTTAAAAAAGGAGGGAGAGAGAAAACAGGGAATTATAGACCGGTCAGCCTGACCTCAGTAGTGGGTAAAATGATGGAATCAATTATTAAGGATGTCATAGCAGTGCATCTGGAAAATGGTGACATGATAGGTCCAAGTCAGCATGGATTTGTGAAAGGGAAATCATGCTTGACAAATCTTCTGGAATTTTTTGAGGATGTTTCCAGTAAAGTGGACAAAGGAGAACCAGTTGATGTGGTATATTTGGACTTTCAGAAGGCTTTCGACAAGGTCCCACACAAGAGATTAATGTGCAAAGTTAAAGCACATGGGATTGGGGGTAGTGTGCTGACGTGGATTGAGAACTGGTTGTCAGACAGGAAGCAAAGAGTAGGAGTAAACGGGTACTTTTCAGAATGGCAGGCAGTGACTAGTGGAGTGCCGCAAGGTTCTGTGCTGGGGCCCCAGCTGTTTACATTGTACATTAATGATTTAGACGAGGGGATTAAATGCAGTATCTCCAAATTTGCGGATGATACTAAGTTGGGTGGCAGTGTGAGCTGCGAGGAGGATGCTATTAGGCTGCAGAGTGACTTGGATAGGTTAGGTGAGTGGGCAAATGCATGGCAGATGAAGTATAATGTGGATAAATGTGAGGTTATCCACTTTGGTGGTAAAAACAGAGAGACAGACTATTATCTGAATGGTGACAGATTAGGAAAAGGGAAGGTGCAACGAGACCTGGGTGTCATGGTACATCAGTCATTGAAGGTTGGCATGCAGGTACAGCAGGCGGTTAAGAAAGCAAATGGCATGTTGGCCTTCATAGCGAGGGGATTTGAATACAGGGGCAGGGAGGTGTTGCTACAGTTGTACAGGGCCTTGGTGAGGCCACACCTGGAGTATTGTGTACAGTTTTGGTCTCCTAACTTGAGGAAGGACATTCTTGCTATTGAGGGAGTGCAGCGAAGGTTCACCAGACTGATTCCCGGGATGGCGGGACTGACCTATCAAGAAAGATTGGATCAATTGGGCTTGTATTCACTGGAGTTCAGAAGAATGAGAGGGGACCTCATAGAAACGTTTAAAATTCTGACGGGTTTAGACAGGTTAGATGCAGAAAGAATGTTCCCAATGTTGGGGAAGTCCAGAACCAGGGGTCACAGTCTGAGGATAAGGGGTAAGCCATTTAGGACCGAGATGAGGAGAAACTTCTTCACCCAGAGAGTGGTGAACCTGTGGAATTCTCTACCACAGAAAGTAGTTGAGGCCAATTCACTAAATATATTCAAAAGGGAGTTAGATGAAGTCCTTACTACTCGGGGGATCAAGGGTTATGGCGAGAAAGCAGGAAGGGGGTACTGAAGTTTCATGTTCAGCCATGAACTCATTGAATGGCGGTGCAGGCTAGAAGGGCTGAATGGCCTGCTCCTGCACCTATTTTCTATGTTTCTATGTTTCTATGTCCTTCCTCAAGTTAGGAGACCAAAACTGTACACAATACTCCAGGTGTGGCCTCACCAAGGCCCTGTACAACTGTAGCAACACCTCCCTGCCCCTGTACTCAAATCCCCTCGCTATGAAGGCCAACATGCCATTTGCTTTCTTAACCGCCTGCTGTACCTGCATGCCAACCTTCAATGACTGATGTACCATGACACCCAGGTCTCGTTGCACCTTCCCTTTTCCTAATCTGTCACCATTCAGATAATAGTCTGTCTCTCTCTTTTTACCACCAAAGTGGATAACCTCACATTTATCCACATTATACTTCATCTGCCATGCATTTGCCCACTCACCTAACCTATCCAAGTCACTCTGCAGCCTCATAGCATCCTCCTCGCAGCTCACACTACCACCCAACTTCGTGTCATCCGCAAATTTGGAGATACTACATTTAATCCCCTCGTCTAAATCATTAATGTACAATGTAAACAGCTGGGGCCCCAGCACAGAACCTTGCGGTACCCCACTAGTCACTACCTGCCATTCTGAAAAGTACCCATTTACTCCTACTCTTTGCTTCCTGTCTGACAACCAGTTCTCAATCCACGTCAGCACACTACCCCCAATCCCATGTGCTTTAACTTTGCACATTAATCTCTTGTGTGGGACCTTGTCGAAAGCCTTCTGAAAGTCCAAATATAGCACATCAACTGGTTCTCCCTTGTCCACTCTACTGGAAACATCCTCAAAAAATTCCAGAAGGTTTGTCAAGCATGATTTCCCTTTCACAAATCCATGCTGACTTGGACCTATCATGTCACCATTTTCCAAATGCACTGCTATGACATCCTTAATAATTGATTCCATCATTTTACCCACTACTGAGGTCAGGCTGACCGGTCTATAATTCCCTGTTTTCTCTCTCCCTCCTTTTTTAAAAAGTGGGGTTACATTGGCTACCCTCCACTCCATAGGAACTGATCCAGAGTCAATGGAATGTTGGAAAATGACTGTCAATGCATCTGCTATTTCCATTGCCACCTCCTTAAGTACTCTGGGATGCAGTCCATCAGGCCCTGGGGATTTATCAGCCTTCAATCCCATCAATTTCCCCAACACAATTTCCCGACTAATAAAGATTTCCCTCAGTTCCTCCTCCTTACTAGACCCTCTGACCCCTTTTATATCCGGAAGGTTGTTAGTGTCCTCCTTAGTGAATACCGAACCAAAGTACTTGTTCAATTGGTCTGCCATTTCTTTGTTCCCCGTTATGACTTCCCCTGATTCTGACTGCAGGGGACCTACGTTTGTCTTTACTAACCTTTTTCTCTTTACATACCTATAGAAACTTTTGCAATCCGCTTTAATGTTCCCTGCAAGCTTCTTCTTGTACTCCATTTTCCCTGCCCTAATCAAACCCTTTGTCCTCCTCTGCTGAGTTCTAAATTTCTCCCAGTCCCTGGGTTCGCTGCTATTTCTGGCCAATTTGTATGCCATTTCCTTGGCTTTAATACTATCCCTGATTTCCCTTGATAGCCACGGTTGAGCCACCTTCCATTTTTTATTTTTACGCCAGACAGGAATGTACAATTGTTGTAGTTCATCCATGCGGCCTCTAAATGTCTGCCATTGCCGATCCACAGTCAACCCCTTAAGTATCATTCGCCAATCTATCCTAGCCAATTCACGCCTCATACCTTCAAACTTACCCTTCTTTAAGTTCTGGACCATGGCCTCTGAATTAACTGTTTCATTCTCCATCCTAATGCAGAATTCCACCATATTATGGTCACTCTTCCCCAAGGGGCCTCGCACAGGTGTGCAAGCTTACACTTATGTATCCCAGCTGCATTTGCAGCAGCAAGCACAGTCAACCTATCCTTGGTGTCTTTTACACCTGCTGGCTGCGTTTCTTCTGCTAACGTCTTTCATGGTACGTAGCGCCAAAACAGTACTGTCTCGTCAGCATTGTACATTTGCTCAGGCGAAAGGGTTTCATCAGCAATTAGTTTGATGAGCTCATCAATATAATTTTCAGCTGCCTCATTATCTGTTGAGGCTTTCTCACCACATACTTTCAGTTGCCTGATGCCATGATGCCTTTTAAATTTGGCTAGCCAACCAGAAGAGTACTCGCATAGCGTTTCAATCCCCAGTTGTGCATGGAATATTTTAGCTTGTTGCACCACCGTTGGGCCAGACAGAGGAACCTTTTCAATTCGCCTCTATCGCCACCATTTCATCACTGCTCAATCCACATCATCACATCTCGGCTTATGCATACTTTTTCTCTTACTCATTTCCTTTTGAACATCTCTTTCCGCATAAAACTTCATGAGCTGTTCTTTCTGTTTTCTGATATCATAGTTGGTGGAGAGGCCAACACCATACTCCTCACTCAATCTTCTCACTGAAGCACCTCTATCTGATCTCTGGATTAACTCAACTTTCTTGGCAATTGAAAGTGAACGATGCTTCCTTTTTCCTTCATCTGAACCCATTGGGGTAACTGTATCTGTTGGCCTTTTTGACATGTTTGCAATGACAACACAAATTCACAATCTTTACCTGTGCAGATCTTTAAATCGGGAAGAACACCACATCGATGGAGCCAGGTTGGGTGGGGTCTGATCATGGGTGGGATGTAGGTGGGTCAGCTGGGGTAGCCTTATAATGTTTAATGCCACTAATTTTGTTTTTAAATGCTGAATTTAAAAGTGCACGTACAGTACAGGTGCTGGTAGTATTTTTTATTATAGGTACAGGTGTGCAAACTTAAAATCGCAATCTGGTCAGGTGAGGTCGGGTCAGCTCCGCTCGGAGTCATGGAGCGTGGCGAGTCGATCGCGCGGTTGCTACTTTGGGGAACTGCAGTGTGCTGTGCAGTTTGAGTCTGGCCATGCGGGAGGGGACTGTGCCCGGGAGGGGACTGCATGCGGGAAGGAACTTGCGCGCGGGAGGGGACTTGCGCGCGGGACGGGACTTGCGCGCGGGACGGGACTTGCGCGCGGGACGGGACTTGCGCACGGGAGTTTGGTTGATTCTGGCCGAAGGGGCTTGTGTGCTGTGCAGAGTTGCTGCGGACCCAGGAGCAATGGTGCGGTGACTGTGAAGACCTGGCCTGGAACAGGTAGGATTGGTGTTTTTATTCTTGTAATTTTATTAACTGTACGAAGTTGGATTTCATTTTTTGACTTTTCACTTGGCCCGGCTGGCGGCGAAAACGTGGATTCCGTAACATTTTGCGGATTCCGGACGACCCTGCCCCAATCGGTCCAGAGTCCAGATTCCAGAACATTCCGGATTCCAGAACTCTGGATTTTGGACGCTCAACCTGTATGCTTTTTTTAACTGCTTTTTCAACCTGCCCTGACACCTTCAACAATTTGTGCACATATACCCACAGGTCTCTATGTTCCTGCACCCCCTTTAGAATTGTACCCTTTAGTTTATATTGCCTCTCCTCGTTCTTCCTACCAAAATGTATCACTTTGCACTTTTCTGTGCTAAATTTAAGCTGCCACATGTCCGCCCATTCCAGCAGCCTGTCTATGTCCTCTCAAAGTTTATCACTGTTCACTATACTTCCAAGTTTTGTGTTATCTGCAAATTTTGAAATTGTACACCCAAGTCCAAGTCATTAATATATATCAAGAGAAGCAGTGGCCTAGTACTGGGGAACACCACTGTATACCTTCCACCAGTCCAAAAAACAACTCTTCACCACTACTCCCTGTTTCCTGACTTAGTAGGAATAACCTTCTGACCGTGCTTCTGGTAAGGCGATTCCCCAACTTCGGCACATATTGGAAACTTGGACACACAATTCCCATGAGCAGACACAGCACATTCCCTAATTTTCAGTGGACCAAGCTCCCTAGCAGGAACACACGGTTGGAAAATTACCCCTCTTATTGCCTCCTCTCATCTTTGATTTGGTCCTCTGGCCAATTGCTTTGGTGGTAATATCTAATCATCTGTTCTGGCAGAAAAGTCAGATTGACTGGCGAACATTAGGGCAGATTTTCGCAATTCTTACCCACCAACGGGTTGCGTCAGAAAACCGTGGATGGCCCACCAGAGATTTTCCAATACATGCTCATGGCAAGTAAGCTATAGGCAAAAACGTTCAATGTTTTTCCTCAAAGGTAGTATTTGTCAGTGGTGTATCCTCATTACGATACCTGTGAGATTAAAACTAAGCTGCACATCCTATTATGCCTGAGTGAGAGCTCCCATTCTAAGTTTATTGGCAACTAATTTCAGAGATTTGTTAGTCAGTGTAATTAAATTAGCCCACTAACAGGGATAGTGTGACCTGCTTTGTTATTTTTCCATGTCAGGAGGAGCATTATGAAATTCACTGTAAACTTTATCCTCCCTGTTCACATGTTACATGTAACATAAACCCGCTTGCTGCTTTATCTCACAAGAGTGTTCATCAATCTGCCATCTGGCAGATCGGAGAAATGCACATGGAGGCATGTGTGAGATTACAGTACCCAGTTCACATAACAAGGGGTTTCATTGTTACGAACCCTGGGTCATATTATCATAGAACTAGATAACGAGCTCAAGCAGCAACTCCCCCCAATTGCCGTGAACAGGAAGAGTTTCCATTTCCTGACTGTATATCCAGGAGGTGTTTGTAGAGTGGGCCATTTTACCCTCTGAGGCAGGCAGTGTATATATAGGGCATGGGTTGGGAGCGGAGGGAATAGAGAAATAATTCTGACATAAACTACCTGGGTTCTTTTATTTTTTTTAAATTGTGAAACAGCTTTAAAACACATTGGCCCGAAAATTGCAGTCGGAGGCTTCCTGCAGGCGGACATCTCCAACCGAAAACCTTTTTCCGAAAGTACCTGGTGGTCCCGGAGGAACATAGACTTGTGGTCCAAGGCCTAGATGCGTAACCCAGTGTATGGGCTCACGCACCCCAGGAATGTAAGCGCAACCTGGGATCATGTGGGCCTGGACCACCAATCACAATGTAATATTCTCATTGATAATAATGGGAGCTCCGTTGGTATGAGCTGCCATTACTAGCAATGAGAATACTCCCAAAAACACAGAAACACAACACAATAAATTAAAAAAACCTCACTTTTTTAAACTAATTGAAATTGAAATATTTTAGAAATACATTTTTTTTAAATGTTTTTAAATATGTTTTAATAGGATTAAAAATAAAGTTACCTTAATGGACAGTCATAATATAAAAATTAGTGATAAAATTTTACTTTTCTATGTTTTAAAACTCTTACGCTGGTAAAAGTAAGCTATACACCTGCTTTTACTAGGCACAAGAGTTTGAAGGACATTCGCTGGGCAAGAATTGGGCAAATAGCCCAACCTCTGCCCCGCGAATGTCCTTCTCCCGGGGATGCGTGCGATCTGTCAAAAGACATTTTGACAGATAACAAAAGCCGGTTCTCAGCGCATGTACATCGCGCGCCAAGAACCGGCATTTGCAAGGCCTCTTTGGCTGCGTGCGCACATTGTACACACCCGGAGAGGCAGCAATTTTCAGGCCATTATGAAACATTTTTGAGACAGTTTATTGTCCTAGAATAATTACAGATCTCCAAATATGATTTGCCTTATCTTTCGTGTAGCTCTTTACCTAAAACTGGTTCCCATATCAGCAAAATGAAAAAAATATGTACAATTTTAAAAGAATGGAAAGTAAAGTAACAATCTCTTGTATGTCTCAGTGTAAATAAGTATCTTTTTCTTATTGATACATTTTTTTAAAGATAAGGGGGTAGAGTTTCCGCTTTGCACCCAAAATCGCGCTGGTTATTTTTCTCTCCAGTTTCCGCTCAAACTCATTTGCATATCGCCGAAGGTAAAATCTGCGATGAACCAGCGCAATCAGGCAGTGTTTATAGGGTGAGTTGTGAAAGCAGTTGCAGGTTGTTGTGTTGAGTGTGTTTAGGGTGAGATCGAAGTAAGAAAGGAAAATGAAGATTTGGTGTGTAAAAACCTGGCAACGTCTCGTCAAACGCAGCCACTCACCACGACCATGGTTCTTGCGCGCTTGTGATGCCTGCTCCGGTTGCCACCTCCTGCTGCATGTTGTGCACGAGCTTCTCCTGTAAGAAAGAAGGGAGTGTGTTCGGGACAGCCCTGTGACATGTTTAGAGAATGTGTTTGTCATGGTGGGGTAGTCTGTACGTTGTGTGGAAGATGCGAGGTCTGGGGAAATGAGGGTTGCAGTAGCAATGAGAGTGCAGAGTATGGGACTAGGAGGGCAGTGAAGTGTGGTGCAGTGATTGTAGGAGAGTGAGGGAAGTGAGGGCCGGGAGTATTATGATTAGTGTGGCTGCAAGTGTGAGGAAAGAGTAATCGATGTGAGAATTATTGCCGGATGATTTATACACTAATAAGAGTGTGCGCATTAAGCTCGCCATTATTTTCCCAGCAAATTCTGGGCCAATAAGTGGTAAGAAATGACTTTCACATCTCTCTTGTGTATTTTTCTATGTAGTTGGTCAAGCACCATGCAATCTGGCATGTGTAGGCCATGTGCATGACAATATCCGAGGTTAAATCATACAGAACAATAATTTCTTATATAGTACAAAAGAATTGTGGATTTACGCGATACCTACAGTGCATGAAGCTGAAATTCACACAGACCCAAACAATAGAATGCAAGACATGAGTGAACTGTTTCCCTTTAGCCAGTGTGTACTTTGACACGGATAAATAGCCTCATCCCTGTCTAGAAGTCTAACTACAATAAACAAACATTCAATGGGTTTGCTGATATAAATGAGAAACGGTGTTGAATGACATTTAAAATGTCACAAAATCAATGATTATGTTGCAATAGTTCAGTGACCATGCTGTCAGACTGAAAGAGATGGTTCTGACATTTTAAGTATAATATGAGCATTCACCTGAATTAAAGTAACATTCCCTGTGCAACATGGATTAAAGCATATCTTACACTCTGTTAAATGCTGGACAAAACTAAATAAGACATCAATCTAGTCAAGTAAAAAATGGTTACAAACAGTAAAAATGCTCCAGTGACTCTCTCTCGAGTCTGTGATTTAAATCCTTACTGTAATGCATGCATGTTTCATGCGGAAGTCTTTGTTAGGTTTGAAACGTATGCAATGGCCTTGCCATTTAAGATGCTTACTTACAAAGGACCCATTCATCTGGGGCTTATATGGTAATAGAGCATAAAATTCAATTCCTAGTTTTAACCTAATTTTTTTTCAACATAAATTATTCTTTTTGAAGTGTTCACCAACTGCCCTCAATGTGCTTTATAATTTTGCAATCACAGCTCTTCTAGTATATCATATATCCTCCACCCCACGATTGGAACCCACTCCACCGTGATCGGATTCTCACTGCGATCAGAACCCCCTCCCACAATCTCTCCCATAGCCTCACTAGACCCACCTGCTTTCAGCCCAGCTTGGCTGCAGCCTTTCCCACTCGACAAGCAGCCATGGGCGGAAAACCTACAGAAAAAATGTTAAAGACGGAACTGCAGGACATTCGGCAAACCTGTACTCCCGGGTTTCCCGACCTCAAAACAGCTCCCTCCCCGCCTCCGATCTAATATCCAGCCCAGAGCATCTGACCTGGGAACTTTTAAAACAGGGGTTAGAACATGATGACAATACAGGCAAGAGGACCACTGAAAAGAGAAGACTGAGGCGTGACCTGATCGTGGTCTTTGGGGAAGAAATTGCATAGTGCCCCGTTTGGGGCGATAGTTTTTGCGGTAACGCACAAGTATTGCCGGGCGCTACGCAAGTGAAGCCGACATGAACTTCTGGTTTAACGCTCCAGGAAGAGCGTGGAGCACTAAATCAAGCGCTACCACTTCCTTTGGAGTGTTAAAGCCGGCAAGAGGGGCGGTAGCGGTGCAGCGCTGCCCAATGTCGAGTGCAGCGCTGCCAGGATCCGAGGCTCTGCATTGAAACAATGTCCCTCCTCGCCGACGGCAGCCCCAAGCACGCTGACAGAGTGCAGGGCTAATCAATCGCGACAGAACAAAATGGTGAAAAATTTACCACGGTCTCCAAACAAAGTTTTATCTTACGCCAGCAGCATTACCTTTAAATATCACTCCACAAGCCTCCGGCCTTCCTAACAGCGTCTCCTGCAGCTGTCGGTGTTGATGGCCGGCGATGCTGCAGTGGGCGGAACCAAAGTTCGCATCTGGGGCACTACTGGGGCGCTGTACAGCCGGATTGCGTCATGATCTCTGGGGCGCAAGAGATCATTGCGCTAGGGGTTATCGCTGCCGCAAACCTCCATGGCAAGTTTGCGAGCGTCGGTATTTTCGTCGCGCCCGGTCACAGAGCCGGGAGCGCCCCGTTATAAGAACATAAGAAATATGAGCAGGAGTAGGCCATTGGCCCCTCGAGCCTGCTCCGCCACTTAATAAAATCATGGCTGATCTGATCTTGGGCTCGGCTCCACTTCCCTGCCCGCTCCCATAACTCTTCATTCCCTTATCCTTCAAAAATCTGTCTCTCTCCACCTTAAATATATTCAATGACCCAGTCTCCACAGCTCTCTGGAGTAGAAAAATCCACAGATTTACGACCCTCTAAGAGAAGAAATTCCTCCTCATCTCAGTTCTAAATGGGCATCCCCTTATTCTTAAACTATGCCCCCTAGTTCTAGATTCCCCACAAGTGGAAACATCCTCTCTGCATCTACCTTGTCAAGCCCCCTCAGAATCTTATATGTTTCAATAAGATCACCTCTCATTCTTCTAAACTCCAATGAGTACAGACCCAACCTGCTCAACCTTTCTTCATAAGTCAACCCCTTCATCTCCGGAATCAACCTCGTGAACCTTAGCTGAACTGCCTCCAATACAAGTATATCCCTCCTTTATAAGGAGACCAAAACTTTACGCAGTACTCTAGGTGACAAAATATCTAGAACATGAACTCCTCATTACCAACACCCTGTTCCACCAGAGGGACAAATACAAGGCATCATGGCAACACCCTCGCTCCAAACACTGGCACCTGCTTGACTATGTCATCGTCCGAGCCAGGGATCGCAAGGATGTGCGCGCATCACCCGTGCTATGACAGGAGCTGACGACTGCTGGATGGACCACCACCTAATCCGATCCATCATCAACATTAACATTGCCCCAAAGCAGATGGGAAAGCAGAAGTAGTTCTGCAAAAAATTTAATGCCAGGGCACTTAGAGACCCAGCTAAGAGAGCCCTATACAGCCAACGCCTCACAGCCAATCTGGCGTGCCTTGATGACCCTGAGATGCTAAATGCCCACAGCGCTTGGTCTGTCCTCCAGGCCTCTATAACCAGGGCCTGCGAAGAGACACTTGGTCACTCAACCAGAAAACATCAGGACTGGTTGATGAAAATGATCAGGAGATCGAAGAACTAATAGATCGCAAGCGCAAAGCATTTCTGAGCCTCAAGCAACAGCCCAACTCGGGAGCTGCAAAACAATATTACAGATGGTTCAAGGTTCAGGTCCAACAAAAAACTTGGGACCTAAAGAACAGATGGTGGATGGAGAAAGCACAGGAGATACAACAACTTGCCGACAACCACGATATGCGAGGATTCTTCACTGCAGTCAAGGCCACCTATGGTCCAAACTCCCAAGGCCCCATCCCACTCCTGGCCAAGAATGGGGAAACACTCATCCAGGACACCGAGGCTGTCAGGGCCCGATGGAAGGAGCACTTTGAAGATCTCCTCAATCATGACTCTGCCTTTGACTCGAGTGTTCTCGATTCCATCCCACAGCATGCCACCCACCACCAACTCAGTGAAACTCCAACGTTGCATGAGGTTCACAAAGCCATAAAACAGCTTAAGAGTAACAAGGCTACGGGTGCAGATGGAATCCCTACTGAGGCGCTAAAATATGGCGGAGAGGTGCTGTTGGCGCGGATACATGACCTCATCTTTCTCATCTGGAGGGAGGAGAGCATGCCAGGAAATCTCAGAGATGCAGTGATTGTGACCATTTTTAAAAAGGGGGACAAGTCCGACTGCGGCAACTACAGCCACTGGGAAAGTTGTCGCTCGAGTTCTCCTCAATCGTCTTCTCCCTGTGGCCGAGTAGCTCCTCCCGGAATCACAATGCGGATTTCGTCCCCTACGGGGCACAACAGACATGATCTTTGCAGCGCGCCAGTTGCAAGAAAAATGCAGGGAGCCCTTATAGATGGCCTTTTTCAATCTTACAAAGGCCTTTGACACAGTCAACCGTGAGGGTCTATTGGAGCGTCCTCCTCCATTTCGGATGCCCCCAAAAGTTTGTCAACATCCTTCGCCTGCTTCACGATGACATGCAGGCCGTGATCCTTACCAACGGATCCATTACAGACCCAATCCACGTCCGGACCGGGATCAAACAGGGCTGCATTATCATTCCAACCCTCTTCTCAATCTTCCTCGCCGCCATGCTCCACCTCACAATCAACAAGCTCCCCGCTGAAGTGGAATTAAACTACAGAACCAGTGGGAAGCTGTTTAACCTACGCCATCTCCAGGCCAGGTCCAAGATCACCCCAACCTCTGTCATTGAGCTGCAGTATGCGGACGCTGCCTGCGTCTGTGCACATTCAGAGGCTGAACTCCAGAATATAGTCAATGTATTCACTGAGGCATATGAAAGCATGGACCTTGCGCTTAACATCCGTAAGACAAAGGTCCTTCACCAGCCTGTCCTAGCCGCACAGCACTGCCCTCCAATCATCAAGATCCACGGCGCAGCCCTGAACAACGTGGACCATTTCCCATATCTCGGCAGCCTCTTATCAACAAAGGCAGACATTAATGCGGAGATTCAGCATCGTCTCCTGTGCACCAGCGCAGCCTTCGGCCGCCTGCGGAAAAAAGTGTTTGAATACCATGCCCTCAAATCTATCACCAAACTCATGGTCTACAGGGTTGTAGTAATACCCACCCTCCTGTATGGGTCTGAGGCATTACCAATGTGCAGAAGGCAACTCAAGTCGCTGGAGATATATCACCAACGATGTCTCCGCAAGATCCTGCAAATCTCCTGGGAAGACAGGCACACCAACATCAGTGTCCTCGACCAGGCCAACATCCCCAGTATTGAAGCACTGACCACACTTGATCAGCTTCGCTGGGCAGGCTGCATAGTACGCATGTCAGATACGAGACTCCCTAAGCAAATGCTTTATGCGGAGCTCCTTCACTGTAAACGAGCCAAAGGAGGACAGCGGAAATGTTATAAGGACAGCCTCAAAGCCTCCCTGGTAAAGTGCGATATCACCACTGACACCTGGGAGACCCTGGCCGCAGACCGCCCGAGGTGGAGAGAGTCCAATTTTGAGTTCTTTGAGTCTCGACGCAAGGAGCATGAAGAGGCCAGGTGCAGGCAGCGGAAGGCGCGTGCGGGAAACCAGCCCCACCCACCCCTTCCCTCGACAAATGTCTGTCCCACCTGTGCCTCTTGTATCGGAATGTTCAACCATCAAAGAACTCACTTTGGGAATGAAAGCAAGTCCTCCTCGATTCTGAGGGACTGCCTATGATGATGATGATCGTCTCACCAATACCCTGTACAGTTGTAGCAGGACTTCTCTGCTTTTAAACTCTATCCCCCTTGTAATAAAGGCCAACATTCTATTTGCCTTCCTGATTACTTGCTGTATCTGTATGCTAACTTTTTGTGCTTCATGTACAAAGACCCTTAGCTCCCTCTGTGCTGCAGCATTTTGTAATCTTTCCCCATTTAAATAATAATTTGCTTTTTTATTTTTCCTACCAAAGTGGATAACCTCACATTTTCTAGCCATTTGAGTTCATGAAAGGGTCTGAAAGGGTTTGACAGGGTAGATGTAGTGAAGATGTTTCCACTTGTGGGAGAGACCAAAACTAGGGGCCATAAATATAATATAGTCACTAACAAATCAAATAGGGAATTCAGGAAAATCTTCTTTACCCAAAGTGGTTAGAATGTGGAACTCACTACCACTTGGAATAGTTATGGCGAATAGCATAGATGCTCCATAAACACATGAGGGAGAAAGGAAAATGAGGTTACACTGATAGAGTTAGATAAAGAGGGGTGGGAGGAGTCTTGTGTGGAACATAAACACTGGCATGGACCCGTTGGGCCAAATGGGCTATTTCCGTACTGTATATTCCATCTATTTCTATGAATAAGGTAGAATTCAGGGACTGGGTCGTAAGTGGATGCTGATAAATTGTAATAAATCAGGGAGAAAAGCAAAGCATTCCATTACATCACATTCTATTCCATATTGTATGTGAGGATATTTAACATCCAACTAACCATGCCTTCATGATTTATCTTGTTTCCTCTCTTATTCTTTGCAGCCTTGTGATGGTCTGGACTTTCAGCCGTGACTTCACAAGATGTCTCAATTTTGAAAAGAATGCTGAAGATTTGCCAAGTTTTATCATTGGGTACCCTTCACCTAGGAGTCTCAATGAAATTTTAATACAGCTTACTTACCTAAATTTACAAGCAGCTGCCAATATACAAAGAAATAGTTACCCTCTAATTAACCTTAAGATGTGCCTAGCAAAAGTTGGCCTCAAGGTGTACCCATTTACAGCATTTAAACCTGGTGGTCTTAACCACATTACACATAGCTCTACGTTAGCACTAGAATAATGCTTTGGGTGTTACATGGTAAAGTACTCCAGTTATAAAACAGCATGTTCAAATACCACTGGTGATCTTCTAGTAATTGTACAATAGTATTAGGAAATTATATTATTTGCCTAATATTGGGCAATTGAAAGAGATTTTTTTTCTGCAGCAACCTTCAAATTTCCTAACAATGTTGCATACAGAAAAATAATTTCTACCCAATAGTAAATATTTGAGTTAGCACAGAAAAGGGGGTTCTACGGCGGGCAAATTTTTCAAATATCAAGGAAAGGAAAACAAAGATTTTCATTCCAAAATAAGTAAACACAGGTAATTTCAATTTGAGGACATAATAGCTAGCATTTAAAGGAGTTGTTTATAATCTATCTAAGTGGACACAAAATAGTTTTGGAGCAAGTGTTACTCCTATTGGGATGTCAGACATACCTTTTAATCCCAGTTTAATGTGTGTATTCATCCAATCCAAGGACATGATAGAATTATGTGCACAGCAATAAGTACAACAACATTGACCTTTTCAATTCAATCAGGAGATATCCAATAACAATAAGTTGCATTAATATAGTACATTTAACATAGAAAAAAGACCCAAGGCACTTCACAGAGATAGATTCAAAAATAAATGGTCATTGAGCCAAAAGAGGAGATATTAGGAAGGGTGGCCACAAGCTTGGTCAAATATGTTGGTTTTAAGGAGGGTGATGAAGGAGTTGGAGAGACAGGGAGTTGGAGAGACAGGGAGTTGGAGAGACGGGGCGTTGGAGAGAGGGGGAAGTGGAGAGACGGGGAGTTGGAGAGATGGGATGGAGGGGAGACGGGGAGGGGGAGAGACAGGGAGTTGGAGAGACGGGGAGTTGGAGAGACAGGGAGTTGGAGAGACGGGGAGTTGGAGAGACGGGGAGTTGGAGAGACAGGGAGTTGGAGAGACAGGGAGTTGGAGAGACGGGGAGTTGGAGAGACGGGGAGTTGGAGAGACGGGGAGTTGGAGAGACAGGGAGTTGGAGAGACAGGGAGTTGGAGAGACGGGGAGTTGGAGAGACAGGGAGTTGGAGAGACGGGGAGTTGGAGAGACACGGCGCTGGAGAGACGGGGAGTTGGAGAGACACGGCGCTGGAGAGACGGGGAGTTGGAGAGACGGGGAGTTGGAGAGACGGGGAGTTGGAGAGACGGGGAGTTGGAGAGACAGGGAGTTGGAGAGACGGGGAGTTGGAGAGACGGGGAGTTGGAGAGACGGGGAGTTGGAGAGACGGGGAGTTGGAGAGACAGGGAGTTGGAGAGACACGGCGCTGGAGAGACGGGGAGTTGGAGAGACGGGGAGTTGGAGAGACACGGCGTTGGAGAGACAGGGAGTTGGAGAGACGGGGAGTTGGAGAGACAGGGAGTTGGAGAGACACGGCGCTGGAGAGACGGGGAGTTGGAGAGACGGGGAGTTGGAGAGACACGGCGTTGGAGAGACAGGGAGTTGGAGAGACGGGGAGTTGGAGAGACGGGGAGTTGGAGAGACGGGGAGTTGGAGAGACGGGGAGTTGGAGAGACGGGGAGTTGGAGAGACACGGCGCTGGAGAGACGGGGAGTTGGAGAGACGGGGAGTTGGAGAGACAGGGAGTTGGAGAGACACGGCGCTGGAGAGACGGGGAGTTGGAGAGACGGGGAGTTGGAGAGACACGGCGCTGGAGAGACGGGGCGTTGGAGAGACGGGGAGTTGGAGAGACAGGGCGTTGGAGAGACAGGGAGTTGGAGAGACACGGCGCTGGAGAGACGGGGCGTTGGAGAGACGGGGAGTTGGAGAGACAGGGCGTTGGAGAGACAGGGAGTTGGAGAGACACGGCGCTGGAGAGACGGGGAGTTGGAGAGACGGGGAGTTGGAGAGACGGGGAGTTGGAGAGACGGGGAGTTGGAGAGACACGGCGCTGGAGAGACGGGGAGTTGGAGAGACGGGGAGTTGGAGAGACACGGCGCTGGAGAGACGGGGAGTTGGAGAGACGGGGAGTTGGAGAGACGGGGAGTTGGAGAGACGGGGAGTTGGAGAGACGGGGAGTTGGAGAGACGGGGAGTTGGAGAGACGGGGCACTGGAGAGACAGGGCGTTGGAGGGACGGCGAGTTGGAGGGACGGGGAGTTGGAGAGACGGGGAGTTGGAGAGACGGAGAGGTGGAGAGACAGGGCGTTGGAGGGACGGGGAGTTGGAGAGACGGGGAGGTGGAGAGACAGGGCGTTGGAGGGACGGGGAGGTGGAGAGACGGGGAGGTGGAGAGACAGGGCGTTGCAGGGATGGGGAGGTGGAGAGACGGGGAGGTGGGGGGTCGTGGAGGTGGGGGGATGGGGAGAGGGGGATGGGGAGGTGGGGAGACGGGGAGGTGGGGTGACGGGGAGGTGGGGGGATGGGGAGGTGGGAAGACGGGGAGGTGGGGGGACGGGGAGGTGGGGGGGATGGGGAGGTGGGGGGACGGGGAGGTGGGGAGACGGGGAGGTGGGGGGTCGGGGAGGTGGGGAGACAGGGAGGTGGGGAGACGGGGAGGTGGGGAGACGAGGAGGTGGGGAGACGCGGAGGTGGGGAGACGGGGAGGTGGGGTGACGGGGAGGTGGGGGGATGGGGAGGTGGGAAGACGGGGAGGTGGGGAGACGGGGAGGTGGGGGGTCGGGGAGGTGGGGGGTCGGAGAGGTGGAGAGATGGGGAGACGGGGAGGTGGGGAGACGCGGAGGTGGGGAGACAGGGAGGTGGGGAGACGGGGAGGTGGGGAGACGCGGAGGTGGGGAGACAGGGAGGTGGGGAGACGGGGAGGTGGGGGGACGGGGAGGTGGGGAGACGGGGAGGTGGGGGATGGGGAGGTGGAGAGACGGGGAGGTGGGGGGATGGGGAGGTGGAGAGACAGGGAGGTGGGGGGACGGGGAGGTGGGGAGACGGGGAGGTGGGGGGATGGGGAGGTGGAGAGACAGGGAGGTTTAGGTAAGGATTTCCAGAGTGTTGGGTTGAGGAGCCTGACAGCACAGCCTCAAATGAGAAGAGGATTCACAAAAAGTTAGAGTCAGAGAAGCAAAGAGTTCTGGAAAGGGGAGTAGTTATACTTGTGGAAAAGTTTACAGAGATAAGGAGGGATGAGGCACCGAAGAGATTAAAGCAAAGAATTTATTGAGCAAAATAAAGTACTAATTCACCTGGAATTTCAACGGGGATTTTCCCAATATACTGCCAGAATTTTGGCAGAAGGTGGCTGTTGACACCATTTCTCTAGGGTTTCTGAAGCTTCTTCAGGAGATCAGAGAACCCAGTGGAAACTGTCCCATTGTTCTTATTTGTTAACTGCAATTCTTTAGGACTGATGGGGAAGAATTCCTTTGTGCACCTTCTATCAACCTTTTTTTAACAACAGGTTCATGATGCTTTTACACATAATCTTCTCCCATAGTTGGCTCATTTGTGTAACCCTTTGAGCACTGAAAACTGTTTTCAGCTTTTAAAACATACGCCATCTTCTTCTGTAAGTTATCTGCAGGATGATTTTCTGTAAATGTCTAGTGCATTTAAATTGAAATTACTTCTAAGTCACATTCACAACTTCTACACATCTGGCTCTGAACTTCCGTGCTAGTAGCAACACAATTATTTTTGTCACCTAAGACACTAGTGCTGCCCAGTGTCATTTTTTACTGGTGTTTTTCCATGGATTGTGTCAACGGAATAAGGGAGCCAGATCAGAGTTAGTGCTGTAATCATTAGAATCTGGACTAAGATAGCACCAGTTTACAACTGACCCTAGATATTCTTGGTGCAGAAACCACTCTGCAATTCCTTTTTAATGAGGCATGAAGGTGTCACACTCGCCTCTGAGTCAGGAGGTTGTGGGTTCAAGTCCCACTCCAGAGACGTAAGCCCATAAATCTGGGTCTGACATTCCAAGTGCAGTGCTGAGGGATCGTGGCAGAGGTGCGGTGAATGTTTGTGGCAGAAGAGCGGCACAAGATCGTGGCGGAGGAGCGGCAAATGAGGGTCCGGGGCCCAGAAGAACCGAGGGCCCAGGAGCAGCACGGGCCAGCCCACACTGCGATATGTGTGCGCACTAGGTCCGTGCAACAGAGCAGGTCTCCAGTCATCCTGGTAAAAACCCTTGCCACTGGATAAAGGCCTAGCTCTGTCAAGCCCGTGTGGTGGCTGGTGTGCAACGGTCACCACACGTTAACAAAAACCCACGCATCTTCCACCCCTGGAGTTCAGGACTGGACTATCGGGTCCTTCATTGAAATATCTGTGAACTCATCCCTTTTGGTGTGGAAGCAAGTCATCCTCGTTCGAGGGAACGCCTATGATGATGATGATGATGATGATGACTATTGTTGTCAGAGTTGGGCACACTTGCAGTAGCCATGCTGTATTGTAAACGTTGCACAAGATAAATAGTGCAAAGCTGAGTTAGAGAAATGTGGTGGTGTGCCTTATTAATTCTTTACTAATTCCCAATTTGCTCTACTATAGGCCGTGCCTTGAAGTTACACTTACAATCATATGAAACTCCTCAGGTTAGTAATTTAATATAGGCATGAACCCATTTATTTTTCCCATTATTTTAAACTGGTTAATACCTCCATTAAAATGGCAGACAAAAGAATTCCATATAAGACACACTAAGCATTTATATGTTAATATAATAGTGTAATTTCAAAGTCAAGTATCTCCCCAGAGGAAGGATGGCAAAATGAGATGAAGCGCCATTCCTGGATCACTTTTGTGTGCTCCCTGTAGTGTATACACCAGGGAAATTAGGGAGGAAAAAACATTTATAGGATCAAATTTTCTAAATGTACTGAACCAAAGAAACTGTTTTAATTCACAGTAGTCTTGGATTTTAAAAGTACTCTATTCTTCTTAGTTTGGTGAAGAAGCATATGGCAGTCCTACACCCGGCTTTTCACAACCCTTCACGAGCAGAAGCTTGAAACAATTTTACAATACTGTATTTTCTTTTCAACAGGCTGATATTCTTCTCTGTTAGCGAGGAAGGCTTTAGGGCATTTTGCAAAAGAAGGAAAACTAGATCCAGTGATCTGGTTAACGGTGCACTGCCCAGATTCTGAGTGTCATTATAACAAATGAATGTTCATAACACGTCATTACTTCAATAGTTTATTAAATTGCCAATGTCCATGTTGGGCTTTAATCAAGAGGATAGTGCAAATAGCAACAATGATCACAGAATGTATTGTAGCAATGTTTGAGACTTTAATACCTGAGTCTCACCACTAGAGGACCTCACTAGCAGAGCTGGCACGATGCAGGCATGTCCAAGCTTTTCACCTTCCGAGGCTGCAGAGCTATTTAAATAGAGCTTCAGACCAGATATAAAATTGAAATCGTTGTTCCACTCATTTTCATATATTTCACAATTGCTAAAAAGAAAAAAAACTTAGATGTATATCATCATCATAGGTGGTCCCTCATATCGAGGATGATTTGCTTCCACGCCAAAAAGGGATGAGTTCCCAGGTGTTTCAATGAAGGACCTAATATTCCAGATCCCGAACTACATGTTGAAGGGTGGAAGATGCCTGTGCGTGGATTTTTTTAACATGTGGTGGCCATTGCACACCAGCCACCACACGGGCTTGACAGATCTAAGTCTTGGTCCAGTAGCAAGGATTAACCAAGACGACTGGAGACCAGCTCTGCTGCACGGATCTAGTGCACACACATATCGCAGTGCTGGCTGGCCCATGCTGCCCCTGGGCCCTCGCCTCTTCTGGGCCACAAACTCACCCCTCTCCTGGGCCCCGATCACGTCGCTCCGCAATCACTCGCCGCTCCTTCGCCCCGACCTCGCCGCTCTTGCTGTACCTGCCCACGTTCCAATCACCAACCTAGACCTTGATGACGTCCAATCCAGTTGCCCTTTTAATAGCCGTCGCCCTCCTGCACCAGCTTGCGCTGTTCCTTTCAGTGGTATGTCACCATGCTGCTCCAGGCCGCTGTTCGCTAATCCATTTATGGCCCCGACCTGCCTCTGATGGTTTCTCACAGGTCGGAGCCATAAAACAAGTAAAGGTTCTGACAAAGGGTCAGTGACCCGAAACGTTAACTCTGTTTCTCTCTATAGTGCCTTCCACGACCTCAGGACATCCCAAAGCACTTTACAGCCAATGAAGTACAGTCACAGCTGTGAAGTGGGAAATGCGGCAGCCAATTTGTGCACAGCAAGGTACCACAAGCAGCAATGTGATAATGACCAGGTAATCTGTGATTTTTTGTGATGCTGGTTGAGGGATAAATATTGGCCAGGACACCGGGGAGAACTCAGGTGCTCTTCTTCAAAATAGTGCCATGGGATCTTTTATGTCCACCGTGCGCAGCCCCAGAGCGAAAACTCGGTAGCGTCCCGTAAAGCTTCGCGGGTTGCGTACCAGGCTGCAGGGCAAAAATTAAAGGGGAGGTGCAGCGGTGAAAAATATAGAAATGGCCCACTTACCGGTCGTGGCCTTCTTCACTGCAGATCTCAGAGTCCGTGCTGCGGTCTTGTAGCCCAGCACTCCGCTTGTGTGCTGGTCTGCTGCCACAGCCCCCTGCTCCCTGGTGGTCCAGCGATGGCCCCTTCTCACTCATGCAGAGTCGGTAGCTTGGCCCTCCCCTTCAATGAAAGGGGAGGGCCCTGTGTTCCCGCCAGCACTCCACGTCCCTCCGCGTAGCGCTGGAAAAATCGCTTCTCTTGCGCCCCGGTCCCGCCCCTGAGAGGAAGTGGAGTGCAGGATTTTGTGTTCCTCTTCCTCTTGGGGGCGGTAAGCTTGCGGGTTACCAAAAATCTTGAAATAACTAAAGAGAGCTGTTTCAGTTGTAGAAAGTAGCAATCAGGCACTGAAACTGCAAATAGCGGGTGGTGCCTTTAAATAACACTGCTGCAGCCTGATTTCTGCTTGTGGACACCACAGGCCCGAAATACAGTACCACTGGAAACCTAGGGCTCCCCATACCTTTTGGGGGCCATTAGTGCCGAAATTTTCGTGGCTGAGCCACCCCATAGTCAGCTCCAAAAGTGAACAAATGGGTTCCAGCACTAATGAACCTTTCCAAAGTGGATTTTTCAGCGGTGTGGCTGTCTTAATTTGAGCATTATCACCACTGAGAAATTCAGCATGCAGGTAAGGGTTTCTAATGAGCCAACTGGCTGGCCCTTTTGATGGCCAGGGCTTGCAGCAAAGCCCTGAAGTTGGAAGGAGTTTGGAAGGATGGATAGTGTAAGAGGTGCAAGGAGAGCCAACAAGTTCACTGATATGAAGCTGGAGACACTGGTGGACGGTGTGGAGGACAGAAGAAGAATACGGTTTCCTGACGTGGGGAGACCTGGGAGACAGGCAGTACATAGTGCATGGAGGGAGATTGCATGGGAGGTGTCAGGCACCTCCATCCATGAGGATGCAGCCTCCCAGGAGGGTGCTGGCCAGTCTGCACCCGGCCCTTCCAGGGTGGCAATGGGGACGACGCCTCCTAGCTCTGGGGCGACAGGGATCCTCCTCCTCCTCAGGTGGTACTGCTGGCTTGACCTCCAGCCGCTGTCCCCTCATGATGGCCAGGTTGTGCAGCATGCAGCAGACCATGATGATTATGGAGACCCGTTGAGGAGAGTACTGCAAGGTGCCACCAGAGCGGTCCAGACACCAGAACCTCTGCTTAAGGATACCTATGCACTGCTCGATGATGCACCTGGTGGCAAAATGAGTGTCATTGTATGCATGCTCTGGTGCTGTCCTGGGGTTCCGCAGAGGAGTGAGCAGTAAAGTGGACAGGGGATGTCCCTTGTCCCCAAGCAGTCAACCGCAATCCTGATTCGGGCCGGTGAAGACGACAGGCACACTGGTCTGGCACAGAATGAACGAATCACGGCTGCTGCCTCCCTTGCCCGCTGCCTGTCTGCACGGTGCTAATGGCGACGCCTTCTCCTGCGTGCCGCCCTGCTTCTGACCAGGCGTCACCCTCCTAACACTCCTCCCATCCTCAGGGTGAACCCTGCCAAGCAGGTCTCTGCAGCCCACAGGCCTCCACTAAAGAGTCAGACCTGAAAGTTGTACAAAAGTACAGGGGTATGTGCAAACCTCTGAGCAGCACTCAGCAGGTTTAATGGAGCCAAAACAATTAATAAAATGATTTCAAAAGCAAAATACTGCGGTTGACAGAATCTGAAATAAAATCACTAAAATGAATGGAACTATTTTTGTACCAAAGGGCCTAGATCGCGACAAAACTCCTGCGGTGTTGCATTCGAGCACTGACGCGAATACCTCGTGGCGGCACTGCCTCAAGAAGTCCTACCTTTTTGTAGGTGAAAATCGCTGTGGTGGCCGCTTTCCAGTGGCCCGCCCACTGATGACCACACTGCAGGAAACCCTCCTTTACTGCGGCTTCATCCCGCCATTTCCGGCGGAAGTGAGCGGAAGGGAAAGCTCAAATCCCGCCCCCCATCACCCACCCCCGAGCTGAAAATGGCTCAGAGAGGGAAAAGTACACAACCACGGCGGCTGATTGATTTTTTCGTGTGGCGTGTGGTGCTGGAACCAGCATCAGCTGTCATTAAAGCCGTCAACGGCATTTCAGCGCCATCTCCTGGCGCTACCGTGCAGTGCAAATCACACAAATCATTTCCCCATAGCATCTAACTAGGGCAAACCACCTTGACTGCTGCCAGGAAATGGAACACAGACCTCCGTGGTAGACTGTCTGTGGTCTCAAATCATCTGTACGTTGAGGAAGAGGAATGCCTTCTGATTGGTATAGATGCTAGGCTGGCGATAGAGAGCATGCAAGGCAATGTAGGTGTAGTTTATGACACCTTGCACCCTCGGGAAGCTTGCGATGCAGGCAAGGCCTAGTTCTCACTCACCATGCTTCACTTTATCCATGGGGAATGTGATGTAGGTATTTTTCCTGGTGTAGAGAAATTGAGTGATTTCTCTGATACAGCAGTGGACTGTGAAATGTGATATATCACTGATGTCACCTGCTGCAGCCTGAAAACAGCCCGTGGCATAAAAGCTAAAGGCCGGGGTGATCTTGACAGCCACAGGCGGTCCTGTCCATGCCTGGTGCGAGGCTCCAGTTGTGGCTGCAGCAGGTGACATAGCTCTGTGACAGCCGCCTTTGTGAAGTGAATTGCACTCCAGTGATGTTATGTAGGAGAAGTTCTCCCTGAAAATATCCGCTATGGATATGGCCTCCTGAGCAGTGCCCTCCTCCTCCTCCCTCTTGTTGCAACTGCTCCTGCTCCTGCTCTCTGGCATCTTCCTCGCTGCTCCCCCTCCACCTCCAGCTTTGGAGGCAGCCCTACCAGACCACACATGAATGTTTCGCGAGTGAAAAATGGGTGTGGTGTGATTATATTTCTAGGCCAATAAATTATTCCATGTTGGCGTATAGGTCATCAGTCACCTCTTAAACCTTGCATGTTAAATACATATCAACTGAGCCTTGTAGTATTACTGTTTGATGCTTTAATGGAAATATTGGCATAAAAATGTTATTTTCATATCACCTACAGTTGTGAACACAACAAGTGATCTTGGTCTAACATGGTCTGCTCTTTAATAGTTGCAGCCCCATGGAATATAGTTCTTCTGCAAGATCACAGTAGCTTTTATGAGGCCAACAGATCCAGATGTGGGCATAATTTGATAACACTGGATTGCACCTGCTCTGCATTGCCTCTCCACGATCTCTTCCATTTGCTGTTCTGCCATTTCAAAGACCGTCAGTGGCCAACACCCATGTTTTGCCTTTTAGAAACGGCCTTACAAACTGTTGGATGAATCAATTCTACACAACTCTTAATGAGGATTTATTTTCTGTAGCCCATTAACATGTCCTCTGCAAAGCTACCAGTAACATCTGCTGCCCAGATGCCCAATTTAATTTCCAGATTTCAACGGATGTAAAGATTAGGTGGATTCTATAATGGGCGGCCAATCCACAACACCAGTCTTATGCCTAGGTAGCAAGTTGAAAATTCCCCCACTGTTTTCTTTTGCCTTGTACACAGCAACAATTTCAGTGAGTTTTGCATTCTCAGACCTCGACAAGATGATTTCATTCCTTAGCTAGCCTTTAACAAGCTGGGAGTTTTGATGGTGCACCCATTTTTGTGTTAGTACCATTTCGGCCCTTCATTCCTTTGAGGAATGAATTAATTTGTTTGCCTACATAACCGTTACAGCACTGAAGAAGTAAGTCTTTCTAAGTAAAGTGCTTTCAAACATTTCTGAGAGATGTGATGAAACAAATATGTAAATGCAAGTCTTTCATTCTTCTACATTCTCAACATATGACGAATTACCACAATATTTAAGATTTTTTTACACTTCACGCCTTAAAGAAAGTATTAGCCGATAACTTGTGAAGATTCGATTTCAAAACTATTTGGATAGAATTTATACCACTTTGGTTTTATCACAGGAGTCGAGGGACTACGTGTATGTGGCATAAAAGGCTTCCTTTTTTTTTTCCTTTCAGATATAGTCAGCAAATTCTTAACCTTCAAGTCTTCCCAGTTGTCTTGATCCATCTTTTCAAAGGAAATGAAACATGTTGCTCTGAAACACTGAACAACATGAGGGATTTTAGCAGAACAATATAACATGTGGGACTGCTAACCACTCAGGAATTAGTTTTTCTAGGGATTACATGGTTTATGAATCAATGACAGAAAACAAAGATTAACGAGTGACCTAGTGTGCATTCCTACCCCATCCTTTGAGTTCTATCAATAAAATAAATCTGCTTCAAAAACTGCATGGAATGATGAAATGTATAAACTACGGGGCAGGAAAAGAAAAGAAAAATCTGTGACACTTTTAAGATTTATTAATGTCAAGGTCGCTACTTTTAAGATAAATTTGTCAACTATACCGTATACTGCAGATTTCACTAAACTATGCCTTTGGATCATTTTAAGGTACAAAAAGCACTGTGCGACGTGGCTTCCAAACATCAATGCCTTTGCAAAGCAAAAACATTTTCTTGGCCAGTGGCAAGGGCTAGTTGAATGGTTTATTATCTTACTGCGCTAACTCGTAAGACACGAGTAACTGGAAAAACAAACACGTGTTGAAAACAAATATAAGTGGTATTGTGCACACTCCTTGTACACATTATAAATGAGTCGGTTAACACTGCTTTCAAATCTTATATGAAATTGGGAAGATTTGACATTCCTTATTTTCAAAGTGTTTTTTTTGTCACGGGACAAAAAAATCTGTAATACTTCAAAACAATTCGCAGCAATTAGTGTCTACTATAAATTTATCAGTGCAGGTGGAGTACACCTATGTACATATGTGTTATCTTAAGGTTCACTTCCAAACTATAGAACTGAGTGGCATTAGCCAAAAGTTTTCAGTATCACATGAAAGATGAGCAGGCAAAATTCAATCTATAATTTGTGAGTGTGTATAAATAGAGAGAGGAACAGAGAGAGAAAGAAGTAACTCTAACTGTGTTTGTAAACTTATTATAAAGCATATGTCATGTTTAATCTAATAAACCCAGTCATTCCGAAGTTCCAGCCTCATTTGAATATAATTTTCAATCTATTTTTCAATGATTAACCCTGATTAGCTAAGCCAGTGAGGTTTTCACGCTTGGCCCACATGAATATGAATTCTGGTATATTGCAATTTTAATATTACATGGCTTGGTCTGGCTTAATCTATCACCGTGGTTGGAATGTTGGTCTTTATAAGATCATGGCGAGACAGAGTCACAGGAATTGCAAGTACTTAAGCCTGACATCTGTGCTTATGCCAAGAATACTGCAGCTGTTGCAGCTGCATCTCACTATTCAGTGTCAATCCAAAGTCTCCACAGCAAACAGCATAAGCAAAGTTTCTCACATTTTCTCCCCGTCTGAGAAGCTCGCTTTCAGTCACTGTCAGCGCCTAAATCTCTATCCCATGTGTGGAGACACTCAAACCCAGATTTAACCATCGCTCGCAGAATGAAGAGCCCCGATTTTAACTCAGGTCCGGAATCAGGTGGCCGGGGGCTGAGGCGACCGACAAACTGTCCTGACCTCGGCAGTACGAGGCCCGGGAGATTGTAACTCTGCATGCCTCCGGTCAGTTTCTGGCTGGTGGGCTGGAGTGCAATGTCAGGTGGCAGGAGATCGCTGTCATGGTGGAAGGAATGGTCCCTGGCACTCAGGTGAGTTGTTGGGAGGGAGCTGCAGGAGGGCCTTGTGATCAGGGGTTGAGAAGCTCAAGGCAAGGGAAGCATAAACTTTCCTTGTGGGGCCGAGAGGATCACTCATACTGCTCCAGGTCCCACAAGGAAATTTAAATACAATTCAAAGGCTTAGCTTGTTGGGCCTCCTTGTCCACAACCGCTCTTCCCCCTAGATTGGCACGGCAAGGAAGCCACAGCATCTTCCCCAATTTGCATATTTAAAGAAGGACCGCACTGGTTTCTGGCAGGTTGGACTTCTATCCTGCTTAGAAGATCAGGTTAACTGCCCATCCACTCTGGTTCCATGGGTGGATAGAGTTAAAATCACCCCTAGGGTTTCTAGTGCAAGCATCATGCCATTGAAGCGAGCGGAGTTAGTCCTTGGGCACCAGACCACTAATATTTCCAAGCTGAGCAACCACGAAAGTCAAGTACACTAACCGTTGGCTGCACTTTGTCCTTGCACCACCTAATATATAATGTAATGCTTTATGTAAGATATATCATGAGCATAATATAATTTCTAGTTTGTCAGCATCAGTATCATGATTGATAAGATGAAATCTCTTTTGTGAGAATATAGAATACAAGAATGAGCCCTTCAAGGATTAATGCAGGACATTCATTTAAAAGGCAGTTTATTCAATGAATGGGAAATATTCTAAAGGCATTTTGTTTCACAATGTGTAGAAAATTACATTTTTGATGTTGTATATGGGCAGTTTTTAATAATCAACTAAATAAATTGAAGGGCATAAATTGCAATGCTCTGGTGCCTGCATCGAACTTCACTAAACATTAGCAGGGGTCAGAGATAGGACTACACATTGTAACCCCAATTCTACAACCTCCCCTCCCCCCAACCTATACAGTTCTTCAAGATTACATGCCAGCGGTGGACCCTTGCAATTTTTTCCATTACGCAACAAGTAAATGATGGGACAGTTAATCTGTGTGAAAGCATTTTCTTTTTAATTTTGTCAGCGAATGTTGTATTCATTAACTGAAAAATATCAATGCAGAAGAGTAAAATACTTTTTCAACTTTTGCCACGCAAAATTAACATTAAGCCCTCCCTGATCAACTACAGCACAACCAGTTACAGAGCACATCTCCCTTTAATCTTCTCCAACAATCTGCCTTTGACCCAACTTCCGACAAGCACCTCGACTTCACCAGTGCGGCTATTTCAACTTTTTACACCAGTGATGTTTTTTCGCTCCCCTGTGTGAGCTTGCCAATTCAGCCAGTGTCTAATCCAATGCACTATCCAATCACATTGCAACCTTTTTCTTGTCATACACCAGGAACCAACTGTCTTTTTTTCTTCAAATAGTGCCACGGGATCTTATACAGACACCTGAGCAGACAGATAGGGCCTCAATTTAATATCTCATCCAAAAGGATATGTTTAGTGTTTTGTTCCTTTATTTTCTTTTGTTTTCAGATGGCCCCCCACTTGTCTCCCGTGGGTGCCACATCTTGTTTGGGTATGGTACCATGGAACCTGGCAGCCATATTGCAACTTGTCCAAATGGCCTTTCTTCGGGTGTGAACCTAGGCGTTGATTTTGGAGCAACTATCCAACTGAGGGGGCACCACCACCAATTCAATCCTATCTTCAGCTGGCATTTCCTCATGCATAATTTCCAACAGGGGTCGCACAATAGAGATACGAAATGGGAACCTGGACAATAGACCCTGCCCTAACCCAGGAGCATTGAATTTAATTGTAGCCCTTGTGACACTGTCTGAGATAAGCTAACTAATCACAAACCTGTGAACAAACCTATTGTTTGTCCTTCTGACAGGAACAATCCTAAGAAGTCTGTGTTTTATTGTCCAACCCTAGTTGCCCTGAGAAGGTGGTGTTGAGCCGCCATCCTGAACTGCTGTAGTCCTTCTAGCAATGGTGCCCCCATAATGATGTTAGGAAGGGAATTTCAAGGCATTGATCCAGCAACGATAAAGAAACAACAGTAAATGACCAAGTTAGGATGGTGATTGACTTGGAGGGAAACTTGATGATGATGGTGTTGCCACACAACATTGCTGCTCTTGTTCTTCTCAGTGGTAAAGTTCACAAGGGAGGGACATGCTCTCTCAGTAACCTTGGTGAGTTATTGGAATGCATCCCATCAATAGTACATACTGCAGCCACAGTGCACCTGAAATGTTAACTATGTTTCTCTCTCCACAGACCTGCTGAGTATCTCCAGCTTTTTCTGTTTTTATTGCACTTGTGGTAGAGGGAGTGGATATCAAGTCCAGTGATAGGGAACTAACCAAGTGACCTATTCTGTCCTGAATTGTATCAAGCTTCTTGAGTGTTGTGTGAGCTGCACCCATCCAGACAGGTAGTGAATATTTGATCACCTTCCTAACTTGAGCAATGTAGATGGTGGAGAGACTTTGAGAGATCAGGAGGTGAACCACTCATCACAAAGTACCCAGCCTCTGCCCAGCTGTTGTAGGTCTGGCCCAGCTGAGCCTCTGGCCAGTGATAACCCTCAAGATGTGATAGTGCAGACTCAGCAATTGGTGGTGCCATTTGTGATATATTCTTTATGACATTACAAAGGTACACATACAAGATGGCTCCATTCTTTTTATTGTATTTACAGCAGTAATTGCATTACCACAGTAGTCCAGTAGTTGGATCAGTAGTCCACTAGGTAGAGCTCTATATTACACTTCTCCCTCCTTAATGAAGAAGTAATTATAACAAAATAATTATTGTACATAACTTGCACGGTTATACATAACAAAAGATATGGACTTATTTTGCCATCTTTACAAATCAAACTAAACCACTTGTTTTCTGTTCTGAAGAGGATACCTTCACTCTTGAACAGAACTTTTCAACATAGTGTCAAACTTAGATTCCTTCCAGGCTGATCCTGAGGAGAGTTTTTCTCCAAGGATATCCCTTGATCTACAACTTGACTCTCTACAACTTCAAACTGTTTGTCTGCCTGACTCAGACTCAGACTTAAATTCTGACTTTCTCTTCGACTTGTTTCTATTATATTTGACATAGGATAGGATAATTGGAATCCCTAGCTGAAATTTTTGTTGGTGGATGATTCAGCCAACTGACAGAGAGACTTTGAGATCTTCTTTGTTTTGCAGAACAGCTAAAATTCCAAGGTAAGTTACAAGCACACTTGGCTGAACTGAAGAGTCCAGATGGCTGCGCCTATGGAAATAATAGGGTGAGTCCCATCATGACCATGTGGACTGGCTAGAAATCTTTTTTAACTGCAAATAGTATTGTCGATGTCCTTGATGATGTAAACCGTAAACGGAAGGTCAGAGAGAGATGGTTGGATTTTTTTATTAGTTGGAGTTGTTTTTGCCTGATACTGATGTAGTGTGAATGTTACCTGCCACTTGTCATGAAGTATTATCCAAGTCCTGCTGTAAACTGCATAGGCTTTTTCATTCTTGGAAGAGTTGTAAATGGATCTGAACAGTGTGGAATTAGAAAATTGCCCCACCTCTGACCTAATGATAGAAGCAAAATCATTGATAAAACAGCAAAAGATGGTTGTGCCGATACGTTTCTCTGGGGACTCCTGCAATAGTGTCCTGGGTTGCGATGATTGGGCTCTGACAATCATGACCATCTTGCTTTATGTCAGATGTGACTCCAGCTACTGGGGGCTTTTACCTTTAACCCCCTTTCTGCAGTAAACGTACAATATAATTGGAAGTTGATGTTGTTGTTACAATGGACATTTAGCTGTGAAGTATAAGCTTGTGTGGTTCTAAACTACAAAAGATGTCTCAAATTTTCCTCTCTTCTTTCACATACATAATGTAATCTTTGTCAAATATATTAGATTCCTATTGTCATTGTACAGAACAGGGAATATGAGTTTCTGACCAACATAGTTTATAATCCAGCGCATTTAACAAGCTAAATAAACATAGGTCTAAAAATTGGCCTCCTGAGTGCCTCCCGTTATTGCTTTCGGGGGAGGCGCTAACCGGGTTCCGACTGGGCGTGGCGATAACATCGACTCCTGCCATATTCAGCGGGAGGTTTGCGGCAGCCGTACGCCGTTGCACCCCGATCTCCTTCACCCGGAGATCATGACATCATCGCCATGCACACCGCTCCGATAGTACCCAGGACCCAAACTCGCCTGCCGCTAATTTTTTCTACTTTTAAAAGTTTCTCCCCATAGTTTCATGAGAGCCCTCACAGAGTGTTTCAGCAATCAAACTACATGGTTTTACAAAAGAAGAGTTACATTCAAACTACCAGGATTAACCTCAGGTTTTGGAGCCGAACCTGAAGCCAGTGGCTTACATAACCTTTTGACCTGCTGAATAAAAATTGATCTGCGTCTCACAGAATTCAGTGAAAGGAGGTGACCTTTTTGTGTGAGTTGGTAGAGTTTACAAAAATTCCTCAGAACTTACAAAAATTACACCTGGCACATAGTGACTTTAAAAAAGTGCCAATTACTCCACACGTCACATTTTGAAGACAAGAACAAAAGTAGATTAATTCCCTTAAACCACATAGACTTCAATAAACACCAGAATTCCTTATTTGCTCTACAATTGTTTCACTAAAGAAAATGTGGGATTTATCAACAAAAAAGAAACATCTTAACTCTTTAAGACTCTGATCACTATTGGCACCAAACTGAGTTATGTAACAATCATATTTATTTGCTTGTGCAAAGATATGTTGAATTAACAAATCATTGCTGGCTATATACATCATTGAATTAAAAATCATTTCTGAATATATGCATGAAAAGGTAGTGTGCAACAATAAAGCATCAAGGAGACAACGTTGGCCCAGTGATAGTATTCTCGCCTCTGAGTCAGAAGGTCATGGGTTCAAGCCCGACTCCAAAGACTTGAGCACATAATCTGGGCTGATGCTTCAGTACAGTACTGGGGGAGTGCTGCATTGTCAGAGGTACCATATTTCAGATGAGACATTAAATCATCTACTCCCTCAGGTGGACCTAAAAGATCCTTTGGCTCTTTCTAAGAAGAGTAGGGGAGTTCTCCCAGTCTTCTGGCTAACATTTATCCTTCAACCGACATCACTAAATGCTATGTTCTGTTATCTCATTACTGTTTGGGGGACCTTGCTGTGTGCAAATTGGCTACCATGTTTTCCTATAGTACTTACACTTCAAAAGTACTTAATTGATCATGAAGTGCTTTGGAATATCCTTAGGTTGTGCGAGGTACTATATAAATTCAAGTTCTTCATTTCTCAAACTTTTTCTTTCCAGATAAACAAAATGTTCCTCATAGGGTGCCTGGTATCGATGTCTAGGAACAAAGTGACAAAAATAAGCAGTATTTTTCTTTTGTTTACATTCCATACCTGGTGATATAATGCATGAAATACAGTATAAGGTGGTATATATACCTAATGGAAAGAAAATTTGCACGGGATGTATAACACGTGGTCAGTCCGCAATCATCAGTTTTCCACCCATGCTGCAAGTAAAAATTAACCTCAGTGAATACTATTCGTTAGCTCATCTTCCACCACCCATAGTCAGCAACTATAGTAAGGAAGTTGAACAATAGATATGGATAAAGAGAAAGCCAATCAGTGAGAAAGGACTCTGCCAGGATCATTTGGAACGGGTTTTAATATTTGTACTGTAGTCTAAATGATTAAACCTGATGCATTTCTTTTATTTATGTTAATCTCAAAGCCAACCAGGAAAATAAAATTGTTCATATAAGCAGTGATAACTTCTAGAAGGACTGCACCATCACTCACGTTTGATGGGAAGTTCTGAAAAAAGTCTTGCATTTAAACATGCTAATTTATGCAGAAACTTTTGACCACACTAACTACGGTTGCAGAGATATTATGCAGAGACTGCCTAAAATAGATTAAGAATAAGATAAAGAGCTGTTCCCTCCCACATTTCATGCAGAGTTATTTATTTAATGAACAGCAACATTCATTTGTATAGCACCTTTAACATAGCAAAAACATCCCAAGGTGCTTAAAACTTATTGGCCCATATTTTCCGATGCCTATGACCGCATACACACAGCATATATGGCCGAAAATGCTCCACAATTTATGGGTTTCCGCAAGCGATGTGCATGCGCAAAAACCCGCAGCTTGCGATCTGTCAAGTTTCTGCTTCACACAGCGTACAAATCTGCAGTAAATGGACATCCGCTGCCGCAGAGTTGGGCTATCTGCCCAAGTACTGCCCAGCGAACGCCCACAAAACCCTTATGCCTGGTAAAAGCAGGTATACGGCCTTAGGGTTTAAATAAATATTAGAATAATTTTTTTTAATGACTTTACCATACAAAATCTGTTCAAATTAGTTTAGGATATTTTTGGCCCCTTGAAAAATGTTTACATTTATTTTTCAAAAATTTTAAATTGTGTTTGAAAAGTTTAATTAAATTGTATTTTAATTAATTTTGACCATGTGATGATTTTGTTTTATTTAAGTGCTGTAATAGTCGTTTTGTTAGGGGATTGCTAGTATGCTTTTGGGTATTCGTAATGGAATCCCCATAAGCATAATAGGAATCCCCTTTGTTATTGGTCGGGCAGGCCCATGTGATCCCAGGGATGCTTGCGAACTGCATGCGCTCCTGGCATACGTGAGCCTTTAACCAGGCATACGCCTGCAGGCCCAGGAGCATGAGTGTTCGAAGATCCGGAGACACCAGGTAGGTGCAGAGTTTACTTGCAGTTCAGGGGCATTCGCCTGCGGGAAGCCTCTGACCACAGTTTCCAGCCCATTAAATGTGTGAGGGGAATAAATTTATGTATTTATCTACCTGCAGTAGATTTTGTGGAAAACTTATCCTGTTATAAATTCTTTTGTCCACATTTATAATGCAAACTGTTCATGTAAACCTGCCACACTATAATTCCATCTTCTGCCAGCATATATAATAGCACAGTACTGATTGAATTTTGTGCTCCCGGCTCCTCAGTCTTTGCTGCAGAGAATCGCCTATGCTCCAACCAACTCTACTTCTGTGCTTCCCAAATTGCCATAATAGGTGCTATTTAACTGTAAATAATAAAATAATTCTTTAAAAATAAGGACAGAGTGTATGACTTTTAAATCAGGACTAAATTATGTCTAATGCTTGCTTCAATTATGCCCCACCTTCTAACTATTTCACCGCAGTACTACACTTGTTCTTGACTCCCCATGTGCAATGCCATGGGAGATCAGCTGATAATATATTAAAATCTATAAGCTGGTAATTCACGCAACCAATTGATACCAATCGGTAGTGTTGTAATAGTGATATAGTAACGCCTTCCTTCAAATACGCAAATGCATTCTCTTTAAAAAAAGGCACTGGTTTGCACAGCCACCGCTAGACAGAAATGTCATGGTCACATGACAAAGAATCATGAGGCTGGGTTTACCACTGTGTTCCAACTCCTGATCAGCTTACCAGCATTTTGTCCCAGCCTTCATGCTGAGGACATCAAAGGCAACTGGCATTTGTGTCATGCTACATCTCGATTATGCACCTTCCTTTTCTCATACTCATCCTGTGCATTATTGTTCCCTTTGCCTTACTTGACAGCTCACACTGCTGTCCATTTTTTTCTCCTGTTCCAAGTCCATGATGCGCTTCTCTCGGTTACTGTCAGGAAGACTGTTCATATTTACTACAGTTACAATTGGGTCTAGGCCTATCCTTCAATCCCAAGCCCTGATTGCTCTTTTCCTGTTGGCTGCTCATGGGCCTTGAATACACTAAACAACTCACAAGACAATCCGTCCAGTCTGTAACTATATGTGTAGCAGCTAGATCCAAAGTTAGTACATATCTCTCTCTCTCTCTCTCTCTCCTCCTGAGAGCAAATATAGGAAAATTAGATTAGTTAGTAACATATTTTTATAAATCTATTGGGTTTTTGTATATAACACAATTATTTTATATTTATTTATCTTTCAGGCATTTTTATTATTTATATTATTAATCGTCTATGCTATTTATATAATATAAAATACTTATTAATATATTGGATGTTTGTATCATAATTTATAGTATTGGAATAATTCATTGTAATTCTTTGTCTTGTCCAGCATTAGGCAGTCCCTCGTATCGAGGATGACTTGCTTCCACACCAAAAAGGGATGAGTTTCACAGGTGTTTCAATGAGGAACCTGACATTCTAGATCCCGAACTACATCTTGAAGGGTGGAAGGTGCCTGTGCGTGGATTTTTTTAACGTGGGGTGGCCAATGCACACCAGCCACAACATGGACTTGACAGAGCTAGGTCTTGATCCAGTGGCAAGGGTTAACCAAGGCGACTGGAGACCAAGCTCTGCTGATCTTGTCTTGTAACACTGTTGTGAAGCATCTTGGGACATTTTACTATGTTAAAGGAGCTATATAAATAAGTTATTATTATTGATACATCTATATATATTTTGAAAATCTTACATCTACAAAAGCTTCCTGTCAACTATTTGCATGATAAATTCTGATATTGAGATTTATAATGGCCCTGTCCATAAGCAATGTTATACAAAATCAATTATATTACATAGTGATAGACTGTGCATGGTATAACTAATCTCCCATTATAAAACACCATATTTTGGCACTTACCATGAGCAATACCACGGATGATCTTCTAATGTTAACCAAAATTATTTGGTAATTTTTAGAGGATGCAAAACTAAGTGCTTCTGTTTTTTTCTCACTATTATGTGCAAAGCAAATATTGTTTAGTTGATATAATAGAGAAAATATATCCCCCGAGATTTTTCACGTGTCATTTACAGTAAAATTATGACCTGCTTATAAAGAATCGTTCTCAGTGTAGCTGTGTGTTTGTAATATTGTATGATTGTAATGTAAGGAGCCTCTGATGTTACTGATTGGTCCTTGTAAGCAGTTAACACCATGGACAAACCAGATGTCAAATTTGGCTCATCAAGTGATACCATGGACCAATTAGATTAATGGTAAAGATTTTAACCCATTTTCAGTTGCATGAATGGTCTTTATTCCTTTTACCCACCCCCACTCCCCCACCCCAACTCTTCATTAATCCTCCATCACTCTGTTGTCTCTGTTCCCTCCTAATCTCTGCCATTCAAGTGCCCCTGCTCTACTCAGTGCTGCTCTATGCTATTTTCTCTACCGTGACAACATGCACACTCTCAGTGCTGATTAAAGTTAGGTATACAGACACAACCTCAGCAAGTGTACTGGCCCAACAAATGTTAGAGGTGGAGCCGACCTGGAACTCCTGGCCTCAGTCATGGCCTGGACCCCCAAAGAGGAGACCATTTTTTTACAGATATCTCTGTCTCTTACAAAAGGGGTTAAGGGGGCAGCTGCCTCTTCTTTCTGGGGGGGGGGGACCAACCATTCATCTGCTCATATCGGGCAGCCCTAAGGATTTCCGAGACTGCGAGTGAGAAATGAGAGAATAGATATGAAAAGAAAAATGGCAAAATAAAACAAGAGAAGTAAAAGACAGTGTAAAAAAAGGAACACAAATTTGAATGGATCGCATCTCAGATCCTCAGTATGTGTCCTTCAGCTCAAATAAGTGGGGCATTTTTGCAAATAAGAAAACATACATTGTAAGGGCTTTAAGTGTGACTTAAACATTTTTGCTCCTGAAAGGAAATAGCGTTGATTCAAATGAGCTCCACACTGAGTCCAGAATTGACAATAATAATTGTCCAATAAATGGCAAAAAGACGTGTATGTTGCCTCAATCACAAAGGAACTTGGTCACATGACTAACAAGCCCTAAAAGTCAGAAGTTGATTTATATTGATCAAGTTCAGAAATCTGTAAGATTTTCTGACAGACGTGTGTTATTTTTAGACATTTCTTTATGCTTTTCAAGTTTTGGATGTGGGGAGATTCAGTGTAGATTGTATAGCATAGAAGGCCCCGTGATATGTGATTACAGAGAAACCACGGACTCTTCTTAAAGTTTACACCTAAGTTTTCAGAGCAAAGATGCAGCCCCAACTTAAATGTTAAGAGGTGGTTCGTTTGCCAGAGAATAGTGGACCTGTGAAACAGATTTCTGGCTCGTGCAGTGAACACTAATTCGTTAAATTCCCCCAAATGAGAGCTGGACCTGTTTCTGGCTGGGACAGAGATCACCTCATATAAAAACACAGCCAGAGTGGTCTCCTGGACTAGTTTTAATTGCCGAAAGGAATCAGGGAGGAATTTTCCAGATATTTTCCACTCTAATTGGCCTGGGTTTATATCCATTATTTTGCCTCTCCCAGGAGATGAGGTGGCTTTCAGACAGAATGAGAAGTGCATGTATTGTAATGCACAAGGCATTACAATTGTGTGGGATGGGCCGGATGGACAATTGGATCTTCGGTCCGTCATTGTCATATGTTCATAACTCAATAAGCGATGGTCCAGAATGAATTCCCAGTCATTTCTCAACTACGGAAACAAGTACTTTCATTCTCAAAGTATTCACTGGGAAGTACTTTGGCACCCAGAAATTGTCTGTGAATATTCTAAGTCTACCAAATCTGAATCTGAAGTGGATGAAGCGGGTTTTCAAAACAACAGGGTGCATCTAGGGATAACTGTCATCATCATCATAGGCAGTCCCTCGGAATCGAGGAAGACTTGCTTCCACTCTAAAAGTGAGTCCTTAGGTAGCTGAATAGTCCAATATGAGAACCACAGTCCCTGTCACAGGTGGGACAGGTAATTGTTGAGGGAAAGGGTGGGTGGGACTGGTTTGCCGCACGCTCATTCCGCTGCCTGCGCTTGATTTCTGCAAGCTCTCGGTGATGAGACTCAAGGTGCTCAGCGGCCTCCCGGATGCACTTCCTCCATTTAGGGTGGTCTTTGGCCAGGGACTCCTAGGTGTCAGTGGGGATGTTGCACTTTATCAGGGAGACTTTGAGGATGTCCTTGTAACGTTTCCTCTGCCCACCTTTGGCTCGTTTGACATGAAGTGTTCCGAGTAGAGTGCTTGCTTTGGGAGTCTCATGTCTGGCATGCGAACAATATGGTCAAGTATGGTCAGCGCTTCAATGCTGGGGATGATGGCCTGGTCGAGGACGCTAATGTTGGTGTGTCTGTCCTCCCAGGGGATTTGTAGGATCTTGCGGAGACATCGTTGGCGGTATTTCTCCAGCAACTTGAGGTGTCCACTGTACATGGTCCATATCTCTGAGCCGTACAGGATGGCGGTTATTACTACAGCCCTGTAGACCATGAGCTTGGTGGCAGATTTGAGGACCTGGTCTTCAAACACTCTTTTCTTCAGATGGCCGAAGGTTGCACTGGTGCACTGGAGGCAGTGTTGAATCTCATCGTCAATGATCGCTCTTGTTGATAAGAGGCTCCCGAGGTATGGGAAATGATCTACGTTGTCCAGGGCCGCACCGTGGATCTTGATGACTGGGGGGCAGTGCTGTGCGGTGGGGACAGGTTGGTGGAGGACCTTTGTCTTATGGATGTTTAGCGTAAGGCCCCCATGCTTTTGTATGCCTCAGTAAATATGTTGACTATGACTTGGAGTTCAGCCTGCTGCATTTCCCACATTACAACAGTGACTACACTTCAAAAAGTACTTCATTGACTGCAAAGGGGGTCTGCTGGTCATGAAAGGCGCTATATAAATGCAAGTCTGTATGTGCGCAGATGCAGGCGTTGTCCGTGTACTGTAGGTACCAGTACAGGTACCAGTGACAGGTATCTCATAAAATTTACCCTGGAAGTTCCTAGGGATACAGAAGTATTTGGAACATATGGCATGGTATTTTCCTACATTACAACAATACTTCATTGGCTGTGGAGTGTTTTGGGACGTAATGAGGTCGAGAAAGGCACTATTTAAATGCAAATTATTTTTTGCTGAATGAGCAAGTAACAGCGTTTACATAGCCTGGTGTAGGAACCAACAAGGTACATTCAGCAAGTGCTGGTTAGTTTACATTTGAACCTCTCCACACAAGGTTGTGGGTTCAAGTCCCACTCCAGGAACTTGAGCACATTAATCTAGGCGGACACTCCAGTGCAGTGCTGAGGGAGCGCTGCACTGTCGGAGGTGCGTCTTTGAGATGAGACGTTAAACAGAGGTCCCCTTTGCCCTCTCGGGTGGACATAAAAGATCCCATGGCACTATTTCGAAGAAGAGAAGAGGAGTTATCCCTGGTGTCCTGGCCAATATTTATCCCTTAATCAACATAACAAAATGAGTATCTGGTCATTATCACATTACTGTTTGTGCGAGCATGTGCGCAAATTGACTGCTGCATTTCCCACATTACAACAGTGACTACACTTCAAAAAGTACTTCATTGACTGCAAAGCTGGTTTGGTGGTCGCGAAAGGCGCTATATTAATGCAAGGCTTTCTTTATTAGTCCAGGCGCTGGATTACTAGTCCAGTAACATAACCACTATGCTATCGTTCCCTTATAGTAATGTCAATGCACTCTTGCCATTTAAATCACAGGTACTGAAATTAAAACTTAAGCAACGGCTGGCCCGGGAGACCGGCATTTCCTTCCGAAGTTTAAGGAGTGAAGTGTGGGGCGTGCAATCTTTACGAGAAGGCAGTGTCGGGCGGTAATTTGCAAAATCTTCATAAAGTATTTTTGAAAACTTCAATCCTTTCGAATTTGCATAAGTAACAATGACACCCTCCCAATTAAACATTTATTCACGGTCTGAAAGGGGAATGTTAGAATTTAATGAGGCGACACTTGTTTATAGAAACTAAAACAGTTTGAAATTATATTGGAATCTTTGGGGTGCACAGCAGCATAAGAAGTCGGTCAACCTATTCTCTTTTGCCCCTTCTCCTCCGATTGTCTCTTGATCCATTCATCGTAATCTCATAATATATTTTGGAGTCGGCCACAACGTAAAAGGAGTTAAATTATTGTTACTAAGCGAAGAAACCATTGAATTGCATTGACCCACACCGCCAGGGTTTGATCCTTATTTCCGCTGATGCATTTTTATTTAAATGTGTGTGTTATTTTATTTTAATCATCAATTTCAAAAATTTGCTTCACACCATCAGAGCTAGAAGATAGGTTGGACACAGCCCACTGGTTATACATGGAGTCTTGCACCTCCCTGAACAGGGCAATGGGACAAGTGCCAAACTCTGGCACAACTCTGCACAAATATGAGAGATTGTTACAAGTACCCATATGTTTTACCTTTCTAGTTAAAAAGGAAAGTGAGATTTATTGCCAAGCATTTTGTGGGCAATCGATGTGTGAGATACCTAAACAGGTTATTAAAATGCCAGCGGTTTATTGATACGCCATCTACACAATAATATAAAACTGAAGGCTTGATCCCAGATTAGAGACACGGTTCCTTTCATAATAAGTGTCAAAGTCAAAAAAGGAGACAAAAAAAGGGGAAAGGCTCCCGTCCTGCTTTTGTGTTGGTGCCAAACCGCAGAGTGAATGGATTTGCAGTGCTCTCCCCGCGTCCCGCAGCCTAATGAGAATCTTTATAGAGAAAGGCAGCTTTCACTCACACAACTGACACTCATCCAACTCCCGGCGATGACCTGCTACCGACTTGAAACGCCGGCTCGGGCTGGGAACTGGCCGATGGGTTGACCAGTTCCTCGCTCACACTAATTAACAGCAAGTGATGTTTCAGCCTGGCTTGAGGACAGTTTAATCAGCGTGGCTAGGAAAGGCTGGCAGATCCAGGGGCTTGTCAGAAGCATGTTGTCACTACCTTTGACATTCTGCCGTGTGTGTGCACTATTTTTAAGCCGAGTGCCAAAAGATTTTTTTTTTAAATATGAACGTTTGATCTTTCCTGTCCAATAACCTAGTAGCTGTTTAAAAGTTTACTCTGCAATTGTGTCAGTGTCTAACAAGATGATATTTTCCGCCGCCTTAAATGGCGATGTTTTCGGGAAATCATTGATGCACCACTTGTGATATGACAGCGGTGAGAAACTCGACACATTACAGATTGACACGGGCGAGGGGCAGAATGAAACACAAACTGCACTGATCACAGCTCTGTCGCTGGGATTTGCTGATTTTTAAATCTGGAAGTGATTTATAATTGTACTAAAATCATACAGTTTGTGAAGATGTATCTTTTACTATTACATGAAATAACCTTGACAATGGTTTTTTAAATAACGGTTAGATGTTCTGTATAAAACAAATCTTGTGCCATAGGATATCATCTCCGCTGCAAAAAATGTACCTGGAGCAAATGTATAGCCTCAAATTCCTTCTCTTGCATGCTACTCTATACCTTAGCTGGTGTACATGATTGGTGGCTTTACATAAACCGATTTCAGAAATTGGATCGAGAGTCCTACATCTGCTCTCTTATAGCCTCGGAATTCTATTACAGTGCGCTCTTTATCCTTTTCAAATGGATATATTTCATCACCTTTGCTTACTTTAAAATTCCTGACAGATTGCGCTCCGTGTTTCTAATCTGTAATTCTCCATTCCATGGATCCAAATATCGCTCGCTTCAGTCCCCAGTATAACACACACAAACACACACTAGCGTTCCATCTGTTATAATGACTACTATTCCTTTCAATTTCTATCCATTCTTATATATTATTTCTCAGGATTTAAGGCCCCTCTCAGAATCTATTTTGTTAACATCATTGAAGCCATCACTATCACTCTTCAATTTCACTTCAATTTCTTCGTCTGCATGTTTAATATTAAATAGTTCATTGTCCTCGCTTTAGACAAGGCGTCACATATGTAAAAAAACAAACATACTGATGTCTCTGATATATGAGAAGTTTATTTATAGAATTGATCCAAATATCGCTCGCTTGTTGAGGTTTGAGTTATGGTGACTTTTGGCTGGGGACATACACCAGGGTCGAGTCCTGCTTTGAAGCGGGGCAGTTGGAATAAGATATGTGGAGCGATATAAACTTTCAATGGGGTTTACCTCAAAATGAGGTTTGAGGTGCTCGCACTTCTCGATGTATTGGAAAGATATATGTACAACTCTTCCGAAAATATCGCCCTTTTTTTGCGGTTCAGCGTGTCTCTCGTGCTTTTCTCAAATGTTACTGGTGTCTTTAACTTCCGCCCTTGATGATGAAGCAAAATGCCCACTGCGAGCACTTTCCCCAAAAGTTAACCCAGATTATCAAGAAAAGGAAGCGTGCCTGGAACTGTTCTTAAGGAAAGGAGAACGAGCTTCACATTCTACCTGTCGGAGTCTGAAAAAGTCACTTGTATTTCCCGTTTATGGACTGTTTTGTTTGCTGCCCAGCTGGGGCAGTTTTAGATCTTCGGTCAAACTACTGCCTTTAGATCGACTGATGAATTAAAAACAAAAAATACATCTCTGCCGTTCTTCAGCAGCCCTCAGAATGCAACCGAGTACGACCTTTCCGAGGTGGCTGAGAATGTAGAGCACAATTTCAGCTTTATTCTCTCATCGTGACACTTTGAGGACCAGAGGCTCTGGATATACAGTCCTCTTCTCTCACATGTAACCCGAAGGCCCGTCTGTCCCGTACATTACTCAATTCACAAACTATGATTAGAGACATTAAACAAAACTATTTCTTCTTCCTGTCTGGTGTTCTTGAAACAAACGTCAGTTTCTTTCTATTGCACAAAGGCATGTTTATCAGGTACTTTTTAAAGGATTTGTTTCAGCTACTAAACAAATTAAGCAATAAAAACGCCTTGGGGGGAAATAAATTATATTTAAAGTAATACTAATTGTCCTTTAAACAAAGGCCATCACTTTTGCAATACTGTATGGCTGACTTGAAAATTCGAACGAAACTAATAAGAGTGTCACTAGGTGGCGCCATTGTGCTCTATAAACCGAGCAGTCAATTTGAAAAGGAGAAACAAACCTTCCTTTTTAATACTCAATCTATAAAAAAAACATTCTTGCCTCTAATGCATTTCCAGTAACACTTTCCCCACACACTTTGTTGATAATAAGCTTATTGTGTGTTATAAAATAGGATATCTTCCCACTCACAAAGAGCAACACCGCGGGAGATGTGCCAGCGTATTAAATATGGTTGGTGACTCTTGTAAAGCTATCAACTATAAAGATGTCCCCGCTTACCTTCTCGTTATTTCTATATGCTTCAGAAATCAAGCAAATTTTATACGTTTTATTACTACAATAAAATGAAATTGCAAGACAAAGCTGGTGATGTTCTCCTTAAGGGTTCTGTATTATTAATTCGTACATACAAATGTTTATGGTTTAGTAGCACATTAATATTTAAAGTACTTGGATACATTTTCCATGTGAGATGTTTCATGCTGAAACCAATTTCGGTGGGTTTGTAGTTTTATTACACAGTTCCAATAAACGCTGATTGTTTGGTTATAGCTGATGTGGCACAGCATCTTGGGCACATGAATAAATGTTTAAAAGCTCCGATCCCAGCCACCCGTGCCTGACCACACGAAGCGGCTGCTTCTACTCGAATATGTGCCCCTCATGAATCACATACACGACAGCCCGACTTTCAGAGTGCTCTCTCACACATTGAGGTGTCAGAATTGTCGCACTGCTGCAGAATTCGTGGCAATTCTGATTGTGCAACAGCAAATAACAAGAACCTAACTAAAGCTTTCGGGATAATGCACGCGTGACATTTGGCACTTTTGAGTGTGGTTATAAAAGCATTCATAGAATTAAAAGCAGCATTATTAAAAACACAGGTCGCTCAGTTAGCGAGAATGGATGTTCTGCTGAAATTCTGATTCAGATCAATCTGGCTAAGTATGGGCACCAACACTTGCTGAAAGAAATTCCCGAAAAAAATTGCAAAGATGTGGTCCATTGCCTCGGGAAGCCGCATGGCTGACAATCTGGGAAGCAACTTGAGCTACTCTGACCAGTTGCGACGGGATATTGAGTTCACACAGTCGTAAAAGTTGTGGATATCCTCGGTTTAAAGTTCCGCTGGAACTGAGAACACGTCGAGTTTGGGGCAACATGGAAGGTTTTCGCCTGTTGACACATTAAACGCGGCTCAGTCTTCAAATAAATCGAGTTTATTTTCATCGGTGATGTGGTGGAGCCCACCTACAACCATTGCCACAAACAACTGCATCACACCTCTGCAATAAAACATCTCGCTTTCGGAATTGGTGTGCAAAAGCAGAAAGGACGAGGTAAAATGGACGGAGTAAATGGAGCCGGCCGAATCGGGACACTTTCTATTTCTTGAGTGTATTTTCTTTATTTCATTGATATTATTTGTATAGAAAGGGCCAATCTGATTGTTTGATAGAACAATTCAAATATATCAATCTGAGTTGGCTGTATTCTGATTTCCAGCAACCTTTTCTATACCTTCTCAACGCTCTCCAACATTTGCTCTTCAATGTTGTTCTGCTTACTGTGTTCTCTACAGAGAGTGAGACCAAGAACAATATGGATCACTGCTGATAGTTCAGTGACTTTTGGAAGTGACTGTCGGTGTAAGGACAGCAGTAGGCGTCTGCCTGGAGAAGCCATAGAACACATTTTGAAAATATCTGCTTAATAATTTTAAAACTGAGTGTCGAACATTATGACTGCCTGTCCTGGGGTTCACTGGCTCTCTGGTGAAATCCATCAATGTTTGAACATAGCTGCTACTTTAATATCGAGGTTTGGGCTGTGTACATGTACTGAGTTTTGCTGTCTATTGCAAATCCTGAACTTTGCGCTTTCCTTGGGCTGATCCTCCCACTTTCCGTCTGAAGGATTTTTCATTTTTAAAATGACTCTGAATTTATTTGGGAGGCAATTTGATGCACCGGGTTATTTAGTATCAGTATACTGTTCTTCAAAGACTGTACGCCAGTGGCAGATTTCTGTCCCTGGACCTCAAAATAAAAATCAGTTATCAAATGATGACTTCTATTCGGGTTTGCCATTGTTTTTTTTTATTGTATTGTGGTTTTATTATGATGAAGATGATTGAGACAAACTTTATTGGAACCTTTAAACCCCATTTTTAAAAAAATATTGTAACAGTTATTTCGTTAAGCTAGTTTCACCAATAATTGTTCTCCACTGAAAAGTTCGGCTTTCTTATCACTTTCGAAATATAAATGAATCATTTTAATAAGAGATTCACCTTCAGTGACAACAGAAACGCTTCTTCAGGAGATTGAGTTGCAATCCTTTCATTTAAAAAGTATCCCGGAAAACAATGGATAAACTCTTCCCCGCCACAATGATAAACATTTGTGAACTGTATAGGTCGATACCGTTATCTTCAGTTAAAACTCCCTGCTGAAGTTGGGTCACAAGATGGAAAGAGATACGGTTGGCAGCGATATCGTATCAAAGAATATTAAATGTTTTAAGTCCGTTCAATGGTGAGAAAGTGAATACAATCTTAGTGTTGTGATGTTGTGGATAACACTTTTATTTTATGATATAGCTCTGATCGCCTCTAGGGCGGGCAGTGTCAACCATGGGGTGTGCACTAACACCACCCCCCCCCCCCCCCGCCCCCCACACACACACACACACACACATTATCCATACATGCAAACGTTAAACAAACAAATAAAGATTTGCATTTATATAGCGCCTTTCACGACTTCGGGACCTCCCAAAGCGCTTTACAGCCAATGAAGTACTTTTTGAAGTGCAATCACTGTTGTAATGTAGGAAACGCAGCAGGCAATTTGCGCACAGCAAGCTTCCACAAACAGTAATGTGATAATGACCAGTCAGTGTTTCTGCTTTTGATAGAGGGATAAATATTGACCAGGACATGGAGCATTACAAATACACACACGACACACATATTACACACACACGTCTCACACACACACATTACACACTACACACATCACACACATATTCCACACATGCACAATACACACACACACACACTACACGCACGCACACTACACACATTACACACACACCACACATACATATTACATACACACACTACACACACATATTACACACACATTACACACACACCACACACATTACACACACACACTACACACATTACACACACACACTACACACATTACACACACACATACGTTATACACACACACTACACATACACCCGACACATTACACACACTACACATTACACACACTACACACACGACACACACACATTACACACACTACACACATTACACACACACACACACACGTTATATACACACACTACACATACACCCGACACATTACACATTACACACACACACTACACACATTACACATTACACACACTACACACACACATTACACACACACTACACATACACACTACACACACTACACATACACACTACACATACACATTACACACAGGCTACAAATACACATTACACACACTACACACACACTACACATACACATTACACACACTACACATACACATTACACACATACACATTACGCACACACAACACACATTACACACACACTATACACACATTACACACACACTACACACGCATTACACACACATTACACATTATGCACACACATTACACACATACATTACACATTATGCACATACATTACACACATACATTACATATTACACACACATTACACACACACACTACACATACACATTACACACACATACACGTTATACACACACACTACACATACCATTACACACTACACACACTATACATGCACATTACACACACACTACACACACTGCACATACACATTACACACATATTACACATTGCGCACATGCATTACGCATTATAGACATACACTACACACACATTGCACACGCACATTACACATTACACACACACTACACATACACACACATTACACACACGGTGTCTACTTCTATGCACAGATACTTCGACCCTCATAGGGGCCCAACCTCTAGATCCATTCACAAGTGAGTTCAGCTTCCAGATGTTGAATCTTTTTTGCAGGTGTATATGGACGAAAGGAGAAGACCAAGAAACCCGTTATCGTCACGTGAGCTGACTTTTTGCCACTTAAAGGGAAGGAACGGGTCTGCTTTGGTCTGTGTTACAAAATTGAGCACCAAGGCCGGACCTCCTTCTCAAATCATTGCAATAAAGGTGACGAACCTGTGCATGCTTTCATTAACTGATCTCAATTTACCAGCAAATATTTAAGCAACAATTAGGTTGATTTAAAATGATGACTTTTTTAAAAAGTTGCGTACGGTAATTAATTCTATATTCATATTTTTGAATTAAATTGCATTTTATAAGACTTAAGTTGTCGTTTTAAATGTTACGTTTGTACATTATCTGTTGTCGAAAAGTTTCTAAAAAGAAAAAAATGTCTGAGGAAGTCTGACAATTGAAGTTTCGTTGCGGTTGATTTCAACTTGTTCCCCAGGATCCGCCCCCTCCCTGCCATCAAAATTAAATTATTAGTAAAAACACTGGCGTGTTGACTTTGGCAGAGTTTATAAAGAAGGTCGAAACCACACAACAAAGATTTGCTGGCAAGCCCGCTAAAGGAAAGTTACCCCGTGTTTTACTATGTAAAATAAAGAGACGCTAGTTGCAGGAATATATTCTGGGTATAACTCTGGTGTTGGCTGTACATTTCAGGTCAGTATCCGTCTGCTTTTCCATCCGTGGGAAGCAGGGTAGCGCATTGCCAATGTAAAGTCAATACATTCATAAGCAGAAACGTGTCTCTACGGGCTTTGGTCGGCGGCCCATAAGGTTCGAGTTTTCGGCCTGGGCCACAAGTTTTAAGTGTGAGGAGCTTGCAGCTATCAACAGTCGAAAAAAGAATGCAAAAAATCTGTTCAATATTTAGAAGAATGTTCAATTATTCAAAGTGCTCACGCTGTACTCTGTGCACCGACTGGTATCTCGACAGATTTGAATGTGTAGTGCCTGTTCTTTTTTTATGTGGGGAGGGGGGCGTGTTTGTTTAAATCTTTCTTAAAACACATAATTTCACACCGACGCTTTCTCGCGGGGACCCTTGCACAGAAGCAGCCCCTCGTAATTAATTTGGCATTTCAGAATAGCGACGGGGCTGCATAATGCCCGCATTCATCCCTACAGTCTCATCTGAAAAAATCTTTAAGAAAAGCTTTCAGAAAGCCAGAAAATACCATTCCGTTACTGTTCAAAGGAACTGTCAGTCCGCGGAATAAATCGCAGCCGATTACTCGCTGCTTATTTAAACAGGGGCTTGGTGGATTTCCATAACCCTACAATTACTTAGCAGAACTCCTTTTTGTGTGTGTGTGTGTGTGTGTTGTGGGGTGGGGGCTGGTTGGATTTCACACAAGGGTGCATTGCAGTGTGGTGGAGATTGGTCTGCAGGGGAAATAGAATGGAAAACTGACTTTGTATCTGTATCTTAACTGCATCTCAAAGGGGAAGGAACGCTCAGCCTTCTGGTCCCAAGGGAATGACACAAAGCTGGAGTGCTGAAAACTTCCGAAAGACCCCCAGAGCTAGAAAGTGCCATCGGCTCTGCAACCTTTAGTTCGACAATACCCATGCAAATTTTAAACGTACGTCCAAAAGATCTCTTTAAATTGATGGCTGGATTTATTTTACCTCTTATTTATTTCTTGCAGACACGTGTTCAATGCGAGAGAGACCGTCTCGGCGCAGAGTGAAACTCAGTTCTGAGACGATTCATTGCGCACTTTATTAGAACTAGAACTATCGCCTTCTTAAAAGGGGGAGATAAATATTTGCCGAACTGAGGATCACTCTGGCAAGACCAGCTCCTGCTATCGAGGTCTGTTCCATCGGAAGTTCTCGTTTTTAAAAAAAACAAAAGAGGTAATTCTTTGTCAGCTAAAGAACAAAAAGTTGTTTAAACATCTTGCTTTATTTTGGCTCTCCATACCCGTTATTGCACTTTCCGAAATCAGGGTTTGCCCGCTTTAAGTTCAAGAGGCATTTCCATGTTTACTGCTCCGTCTGTTCGGAATCCAGAACTCTTCGAAACCAGGCGTAGCGAGCTGAGTCTGAAAGTTAAATATCGTTTATTTAATTGTTCGCTGATAGCTTTTCTAGCCTTTTCACCGACCCGTGAAATGCGATCGCAGATTAGAGTTCTAGTCAACAGTATCTCTTTAAACATCCTTACCAGTACAGCCAGCATCATATTTCCCAACCTTAGGCCAAAAAACCCTTGAAAGTTCAGGCCAGGATTCGGATAAATGAAGATTTTTTTTAAAGCAAATTAATGAGATGCGATCTGTTAAACTACGCTTGCAGTAATAAATTAATCAATAAGTTTTATGTCATCGATCTGCAATGTGGACGCTTCTACTTAATAAAGTGTTGTTTATTGTGCAGTTATTATCCTGATACACCAGTAGGTGATTTACAAGTAGAAACGGCCCTTTAAAAAGTGCCATATATCGGAGGGCTATTTTTAAAAGGTCCATTCAGTACATTACAGAAGTGTCGGTAGCTTGTAACCTTAAAAGCGAGGGTTTCGGTTGCATTCAGCCTGCCTTTCAGCGCCATTAAAGTGCCGGTAGAAACGCAAGTGTTGCCCGAGTTCATTAAATGTTCCAATGGATATGCGACTATTCCATTTCTCCTCTCACATAGGGAACAGCCACACTTTCAATCACTATCACAAGAATAACGCTTTCAGAGGGAGGTACTGAATCTGAAGTGAATTGTTTAGAGTTCAGTCCCAATGGGCTCCATCGGTGGAACTATTCATTCTGATCACCCAGGATATCATTCAAAATGATTCTAACTGGAGGGGGGGACTATCCCATCTCTGGTTTTAGATTAGGAAAATAGGAGAGCCGTTTCCTCAAAGTAGGCCCTTCTAATCATAAAACAAAGGTTATGCGCCCTGGGCGATGGTAAACGATCTCCGGGGTAAGGTCCCTCTCTGTATCAGTTTTAAGGAGTGACTCTTAAAGGTTTCAAAGGTAAAGTCATCAGAAGGACAACTTTGGTTAATGATAAGTTTGTTAGAAAGTCGTGCTTACTTCTAAAGAACGGGTTGCATGTTACAGAACGGTACACAAAGATGACCATGAGTTCGGTAGTAAAGTGCCATTTTAACGGTGTAATAAAAGAGGTGAATCTTATGATAAGACACGGTTGCATTTTGATACCCGAGTCAATGAATGAAACGTCTTTTAGAATCCATATTATAATTAACTGAATCTGAATGGAATCGCTTGTGTTGTGCTCTGTTTTTGTACTACAACAGACTGGAAAAGCTTTGAAACTCTTTAGTGGTCTTATCATTTACATTAACTTTGTGCAGTTCCAGTTTAAAAAAACGAGAGACCCGTTGCACAAAAGCTGGTGCCGCTTTCCCTCGTACAACAAACGTTTGGCTGATTGTCTTCAGTTGCAGCGAGGTGCGAGGCTGGAATACAGTGCTCAACCAATTCAGTGTGTTTGGACAAGACAAACATTGTTCTTGCCATCAACAAACTGGAGAGGGGTCATCTGGCTGGTCCCCCCGTATTCACTCGGTGCATCTGGGACCAGATACAGCTGATGTGAAAATCATCCGCTTTGACCGAAGGGACAAAATAATACACACTAGAACATATCAATATGACATGTGCTACCGCATCATTGGGACAGTGCCGTCTGCATTCCAACGGTGTAAAGTGACTTATTTTTATAATCGCCTGAAATGTTCAAAGAAAGTTTCCAATCTACTCTCTTCACAATTCTACCTTAATTTATTCATTAATATCAAATGGCTATAATGCTCAAACATAAACGCACACGAATATGCCAGCCTTTTCTGGAATTGCAGTTATATTCCTCATAACATCCAATTTTCTCTTTGGAAAGAACAAGTACTTATTTGGCAGTAAATTCGTTTTCCTTTCCTATATTGCCTTTAGAGCAGGGGTTTCATTGTGTGTTAAATTAACGAGCACAAGTTCGATTCGTTCCATTGGGTTGAATTTCTACTAAGTGGGAACAAATCATTAATGAAGAATACATTTATAAAACCTGGGGAAAACGAGCCATTCAAAAAAATAATGAATTGATAACATTCTTGATCAACAGATGCTGAAAGATGGGAACAACTTCTAGTGCAGTCTCTCCGCCCCTCGGCCGTTTAAATTGAATGGAGCAAGGGGATGAAACTAGTGCGAAAGAATTATTGAACCCTTTTAAATCACAATGTCCGTCAGGTAAAATACAGCGCTCCTCACCACCGAACGGGTGACATGAGCATATGCCTAACAATTTGTTTTTTTTAACTATTTAGTATAAAGTTCGTTCGAAATATATTTGTATAATCCTCTAACTAGCCAGTGAGTTACAACAATTGGACGAAAATATGTACTCGATTTTAATATACTTTAAAACGCTACCAAACTTTAACGGGATAGATTGCAAAGCCTATTATGCAAACGCATAAGATTAAAATGATTGAATCCAAACACGGTTGAAATTTAAACACAAGCAATGTTCCTGAAATAGAGCCTTAAATTTAAAATTAGATTTTATTTGTTTCATGTGGTCTAGGCGCTGTCGGAAAGATAGTGTGCAGTTATTTTGAAGTAATTACCGAGGGCTAAATTCGATAGAACAAGTCGCGCATTTTAAACTATTTTCTGGAAATGGTTGCAATGTGTTCACTTCAAACTATTTGATTATTGTTGCAAAAGTATGTTTCAGCTTGGCGCACTTGTAGATCGATATGTTATAAGCATTTTCACTAATCGCCATATAACCTATCGTATCAACCCGATTAACAGTTGCTGATGGTGATACCTAGGTCGAGTTGGGTTGGGCAAATAGTTGGCTGCCGATAGATTTTTCATCTTAACTTTATTTCCCAAAGTCAAATCCAGAAAGAGCTTCACCTGCAGTTTAAACTGGCCCCATCGCGTGTGGTGAAACACATTTTATCAGATTGACATTATATGGCCCAAAAATTATCACGTAAATGATTCTGTACAGAATTCTGTGTGATCATTTATCCTCCAGTTGGATGGTGACCCTCAAATATACAGAGATATTGAACTGTTCAAACTTCTAACACGTACAAAGTTGGCTGGAAAAAAAACTTTTAAAAGATCAATAGAGTGGACGTGTTTATCATGCAAAGCAAATCAAACTGTGCTCACTTCTTCCAAAATGCCCCCTAGTTACAGGTTACTATTATTAGTGGTAATGATTTGTCTGCCTCCTAATTGGGATCTAGGTAGCGACCCCGATGAGTCCGGGGTGATCGTGTTGTAAAAACGATTTGGGTAAGGTATTATGGGCTATTTCACGGTGAATAGTTAACAAATCCTGCAGCATGCTGACAGGGGACAGGCTAGGCTGCTGAGCCGGGCTTTCCTGCGGGGACAGCGGCTGGAATCCCAAAGCCACCCCACTGAGAGAGCAGGACTGAGGCGAGATTAATCAGGGACTAATTCAATTTACAACAGCCCATTTATTCAGCCTCCCCTTTTCAAGCAGAGCCTTACAGAAGCATTGTGGAAGCAAATTTGCATAGTCTAAATCTGTGGTTGTGCTGAGCTGTGTTTGCCACAATAACAGGTTCTTGATTTTTTCCCCCCTTACTTTGCAACCACGGTCATTGGATTGACAATAATATAGATTCAAACAGGTTGGCCTGGTTTATGTAGATACAGAAACGCTGCAATTTTTCACACAACCTCCAACTACACACTGTCCAAGCTGCGAAATAAGACTGGAATCGCTTCACAGACCATTTCTGACACCCTTTTATAGAATAGCTTTAGGACTGCCTGTATAAAGAAATACCGCTGGAAACTGCAGTTCCTTTCTAACATTTGTTTTTTTGTCTGCGAGTGCACGTTTTTTTATTCAGACACTTTTTTTGGAGTGTGGTAGCAAGCAGCCTTGCGCTGTCTCCAAGTTAACAATTTCATTGCGGTGTCAATCATCGTTTACATGTGAATTTGTAGCAGTCTTTTGTGTTGTAACAAAACTGCCGCGGAATGTCTTCCTCGACCATTATTACACGCATTAACATTTTAATTGCACTTTTTTGTAGCTGCATCTTGATATGCGTTAAACTCTAGACCAACAAACCGTGTTTAGAAATTGCATTAGGTTTTCCCTTTGGCAGTTCGATGCGCCCCACTTAATTGGGAGGGGTGCAATTCCGAGCAAACCGTAAGGCATCATTTGGGCACTGATAGGTATGTTTCAGGGAACTAAGCGACAGGTGTCTGCCGGAATCAATCCATTTGTGGGATCTTATAAGCCCAGTAAGATACTGTTTTAGTTTTTCACACACACACAGATAATTTGAATATGTATATATCTGCCGTCTGGTCGCCTGCAAATCATCTAACAGCTGCAAATGAGCACATATTCTAGTTTTCACACAGTGGGAAAGTGTGCGCACAGCTGAAAGTGGAAAGTATACACTAAGCAGATGTTTAAGTTTAACGGTGCGCTGGCCCCTAATTTATTGCAAACCCGAATGTTTACAAATTTCTATTGTACGTGGATTTGAAGATATATTGCGACAACTTGCCGTAAAACATGATTTTTGTGAATGTAGTCAGCTAATAAATTGTAAAATCTAAAATGATTGGTCGCCAAATAATATATAACTCCCTCGGTAAAGATGGATTGACAATACAGCCCAGCATAGCACTTGGGAGTAGAACATGACAGCGTTTTTACAGTGCAACTACCTGCCAATGTTAACATCCACACCTATCATCTCCACTGCACAAGAGCTGCAAATATTGGGGAATATTACTGCACGGCAGATATTTCCCTGCATTAAATTTCGCCCATGCAATGCGTATTGTTACTCGCGCACATTGAAGTTTAAAAAAAGATTTCTCATCTGTGAACCCTTACACTATAGAATCAGGCTACAACAGTTTGAAGGGGACGTGTTAAATGATTGCACAGGCTGTAAACAGTCTAATTGGGCTCGTTCTGTGGCTGGGGCTCCATGTGAAAGGATGCCTGCTTGCTATTGATAAACTACCAGTGGATGTCGTTGTTTTCGGTGCCTGTGTGTGTGGAATGACACTCTCCGTCAGGGCACAGGATGACCTCGAGCTAGCAAGAGTTGTGCGCGTCATTCACTTTCTATGCAGACACAAGGCGCACAGACAGAGACCCAAAGGAAAGGGAGCCTCTCCTCGATACCGGGGCACAATAATGACTGATGCACAGTGTAGAAAGCGGTCTCCTAGCTAGAGAAAACAGGCATCGCTCTGCGTATTGTTCTGCTTTCAATCAAAGCGATTCACAGGTAACACAGGGCAGCCACCGAGAGAATGTAAAGGAATCTAGAAATTTTATTTCACCAGGTTTGGGGAAGTTTGATTGCTATTTTAATTTGCGATAACTGACCTTTCCGTGTCTTTGGGTTTGTGTTTTTTTTTCTCAAACTTAGGATCCTTCGTCGTGAGAAGCGAAGCTACACTGTGAAGGGAGAACAAAATGCGGTTGAGTTTATGGGAGTTTGTGTGCGCTTTTGTGGGTTTGAGCTGCCTGGTGGAAGGGGTCCGCGGGGGTTATGGCATGAGCATGTTTGCAGCCCAGCAGACTCCCCCCGACCCCTGCTACGACGAGAACAGCAACCCGAGGCGCTGTATCCCCGACTTCGTCAACTCGGCGTTCGGCAAAGAAGTGAGAGTGTCCAGCACTTGCGGCAAGCCTCCGTCTAGGTACTGCGTGGTGACCGAGAAAGGGGACGAGCGCTTCAGGAACTGCCACATCTGTGACGCCATGGACCCCAAGAAGGCTCACCCGCCAGCCTACCTAACCGACCTCAACAACCCCCACAACCTGACCTGCTGGCAATCGGAGAACTACGTTCAGTACCCCCAGAACGTGACCCTCACCCTCTCCCTGGGCAAGAAGTTCGAAGTCACGTACGTCAGTCTCCAATTCTGCTCCCCGCGCCCAGAATCGATGGCCATCTACAAATCGATGGACTATGGCAAGTCCTGGGTGCCCTTTCAGTTCTACTCGACCCAGTGTCGAAAAATGTATAACAAGCCCAACAAGGCTGTGATCACCAAGCAGAACGAGCAGGAGGCTATCTGCACCGACTCGCACACCGACATGCATCCATTCACTGGGGGCTTGATCGCTTTCAGCACCCTGGACGGCCGCCCCTCGGCTCACGATTTTGACAACAGCCCTGTCCTCCAAGACTGGGTCACCGCCACAGACATCAAAGTGGCCTTCAGCCGCCTGCACACCTTCGGCGACGAGAACCAAGACGACCCGGAGCTCGCCAGGGAGTCCTACTATTACGCCGTCTCGGACCTGCAGGTCGGGGGCCGCTGCAAGTGTAATGGCCACGCGTCCAGGTGCATCAAGGACCGAGACAGCAACCTGGTGTGTGACTGCAAGCACAACACCGCCGGCCCCGAGTGTGACCGATGTAAACCTTTCCACTACGACCGACCCTGGCAGAGAGCGACGGCCAGAGAGTCCAACGAGTGTGTGGGTAAGAGCAAACTTCCATTTCTTTTTTTGCAAGCCAGATCTTTTGCATCGCCACATAACCTCACCCCAGAACCCAGCGGGCGTGTGACCAAGAGAAAGCTTTCAGGCCAGGAGCTGGCTGAAATCTCCCACTAGTCAGGGCAGACAGCGGGCATGCGGGTGATAATGAGCCCTCACAGCTCCGAGCAACACATAGCTTTACATTCATATCCCATTCGGGGGGGGGGGGGGTGATATTTTCATAACTTTATATGATATTTCTTATGTTACGTCTCATGAGGCTGTTCTCGGTCTGTCATGTGTTTCCTACACATTGCAGCAAGAATCAGGCTCTCAATGTATCGTGTTAATGATCTGCTCAAAGCCCGACCCGACGCGACTGTTTGATCCAGGTTTTATATTCATTGACATTATTATAGGCGCGATATTTTGTGTATCAAAGGGCCATCGGGGTTTAATTGCTTTATGCGCACTGCCAATAGCTGGGGAGCCACCGACTGCTTCACAAAGTCGTTGTGACTCACAGTCCGCACACATTACGAACTAAAGCCGCTGGCGCAATAGTATTGGCATTCAATTGAAAGATGGCAATCTATCAATCGCGATCTTCTACACGCAGCGTGGCAATAACAATTGGCGACTGGTGCAGAGAGTGCATTGACAACAAATCTCATTCTACATACTTTGCTAAGTAAGATTTTTGGAAATTGATCTTGTTCAACGAAATGCCAGTAAGATTCATAGAGACCGCCTTTCATTATCTACAGATAATATTTCAAAGGCGAAGATTTTAAATAATCAATATCTAAATATCCATAACAGAACCTAATTACGTACAGTATTGGTAATCAATAACTTAGTGTTAATAGACAAGTCGGTCCCAAAGATTTGTCCGCTGCTATTTACGGATTGATGTCCATATTACGCGATTGGGACATTCAGGAACGGCCAGATGTGCAGAGATGAAAGCGGTGAATACAGTGATCAGATATAACACTACAAAGAGGGTAACCATTTCGCTGCAGTACAAGTTAATTGCAGTGTAACCAATGAGAGGCACTCCTGGAACGGGTGTGAGATTCTTGCCAGCGACAACTGGAGAAAATGTTGGTGCTAAACACCATCAATAGCATTGGACATTCAGCTCCCAATATTCAATATATTTGGTGCAGAATTGAACCGCTTTCTAGGGCTTTATTTGCGCGGTTAAAAAAAACTGGTCCAAAGTTCAGTACAAGTCATCACATAGGTCTGCGAGCACCAATGTTTCAGGTGTAATCCAGGGTAGCTGGAGAGATTCAATGGTCGGATAATCCCACACTGCCACGAATTCTGTCATCCACGGGGAGATTCAGACCCACCCTTCCATTTACTGGCGCTCACTATCATGAAAGGATTGATCATTTTACTGCTGCTGTACAATAAACCCGGTGCCTTTGATGTCCCTTTTGAGTTGGTCGGTTTTATTGCCCCGAGCGCAGTAAAACGGGCGATCTGGCTGTTGTTTTCATGTGAATTTATTTACTTATCTATTCTTGTGTAGGGCGTTGCCCGTTTAACTGGAGTTCCGAGCTGAAACCCGCTTTAGTTTGCTCAGAGAGACCACAGTTAAAGTTGTGTTTTAATGAATTAATGCCTGTATGTAAGCCGATAACGTTTTGCTTGGAGAGCCGTTTCTCCGGGCCCTCTTCAAGGAACCATCAGAAGTTACAGGAAAGGGCACTCAGAGCAAGCATGTTCCGAACAGTAATAAAACCGTGAAAATAGGTAGTAACTGAAATATGTTCAGAAGTTTACTTGCAATTTTTTGACATGTTAAATAATTACAAATAATTAATAGATACCGAGCCGTTCAGTGTCCTGCGACAAAGCTGGCAAAGGCCAGAGGAAGGTTTCTGTCTGTTAAAGTGAGGTAAAATGGCAAAATGTGTGCGCTGCAAGCCGATTTCGCTATACATAGCGCCAGAAGGGACTTCCTCCAAAGCGGCTGGATATCAAATTTTAAATCCGGTATGAAAGGGACATGCAGTCGGTAAAATGTGATGCTCAGTTGTAAAAAAAAGCAAAAACCTCGAAAAAAAATACATCAAAGAAAAGGGAAAGTGAAAGTAAGGAGGGGAAAGAAAGGAGAGTGTGAGGATAGTATCTGCTGAATGTATTGAGGGGCAACGTGCTGCCGCCTAATCTCCTGGCCACTGACTAGTCTAGGGAACATGGTCCATTTTGTGTGTGTAATGTGCTTCCATCACTCATGTATACAGCAGTCTGGGAGAGAGCTGAATGCTTCAGACAGGCTTTCTCTTGCTGGGGGTCTCTGTGCAAAATGTTAATCGATCGTGTCCATTTCGCCAGTATCAAGGCTGGCCAGCCGGTTACAGCTATTCACGGTTAGTTTTAGGATCACTTTCAGCAGAGCTGGTCTCCAGTCGTCTTGGTTAATCCTTGTCACTGGATAAAGGCCTAGCTCTGTCAAGCCCGTGTGGTGGCTGGTGTGCAACGGACATCACACGTTAAAAAAATCCACGCGCAGGCATCTTCCACCCCTTCAGGATGTAGTTCAGGATTTGGAACAGCTGTGAATTTATCTTTTTTTGGCTTGGAAGCAAATCATCTTCGTTTTGAGGGACTGCCTATGATGATGATGATTAGGATCACTTTGTAGTCATGTGTCAGGAGTAGTGTGTCAGGGCAGTAGTATTAGGGGAGTATTGTAAGGGGAGTAGTGTGTCAGGAATAGTGTCAGGAGTAGCGTGTCAGGGGAGTAGTGTCTTAGGAGTAGCGTATCAGGAGAGGTGTGTCAGGGAAGTAATGTGTCAGGAGAGGTGTGTCAGGGGAGTAGTGTGTCAGGAATAGTGTGTCAGGAGAGTAGTGTGTGAGGGGAGTAGTGTCTTAGGAGTAGTGTATAAGGGCAGTAGTATCAGGGGAGTATTGTAAGCGGAATAGTGTGTCAGGAGTAGTGTGCCACAAATTTTGTTAAGAGTAGCATGTCAGGGGAATAGTGTGTCAGAGGAGTAGTGTGTCAGGAGTAGTGTGTTAGGGGAGCAGTGTTTCAGGAATAGTGTCAGAAGTAGCGTGTTAGGGGAGTAGTGTGTCAGGGGAGTAGTGTGTCAGGAGTAGAGTGTCAGGAGTAGTGCGTCAGGGGAGTAGTTTATCAGGGGAGTAGTGCATCCGGAGTAGCGTGTCAGGGGAGTCGTGTGTCTGGAGTAGTGGGTTAGGGCAGCAGTGTGTTAGGGAGTAGTGTGTTGGGGGAGCAGCGTTTCAGGAATAGTGTCCGGAGTAGCATATAAAACGAGTAGCATGTCAGGATCAGTGTGTCAGGGGAGTAGTGTGTCGGGAGCAGTGTGTCCAGAGTAGCATGTAAAAGCAGTGGTGTGTCAGGATTAGTGTGTCAGGGGAGTAGTGTGTCAGGAGTAATGTGTCAGGAGTAGTGTGTCATTGATGTAGTGTGTCAGGATTAGTGTGCCAGGGGAATGGTGTGTTAGGAGTGGTGTGTCATGCATAGTGTGTTTGGGGAGTAGCGTCTCGGGAGTAGAGTGTCAGGCGAGTAGTGTGTCAGGGGAGTAGTGTGTCAGGCAAGTATTGTAGGGGCAGTAGTTTCAGGAGTAGCGTGTCAGGGGAATAGTGCATCAGGAGTGTAGTGTGTCCGCAGTTGCGTGTAAAAGGAGTACTGTGGCAAAATTAGTGTGTCAGGAATATTGTCAGGAGTAACATGTCAGAGGAGTGGTGTGTCAGGAGTAGTGTGTCATTGATGTAGTGTGTCAGGAATAGTGTCAGGAACAGTGTACCAAGGGAGTGGTGTGTCAGGAGTAGTGTGTCAGGGGAGTAGTGTGACAGGAGTAGTATGTCAGGAGTAGTGTGTCAGGGGAGTAGTGTGTCAGGGGTGCAGTGTGTCAGGAGTAGTGTATCAGGGGAGTAGTGTGTCAGGGGAGTACTGTGCCATAAGAACATAAGAAATAGTAACAGGAGTAGGCCATACGGTCCCTCGAGCCTGCTCCGCCATTCAATAAGATCATAGCTGATCTGATCATGGACTCAGCTCCACTTTCCTGCCCGCTCTTCATAACCTCTTATCCCCTTATCGTTTAAGAAACTGTCTATTTCTGTCTTAAATTTATTCAATGTCCCAGCTTCCACAGTACTCTGAGGCAGCAAATTCCACCGATTTACAACCCTCTGAGAGAAGAAATTTCTCCTCATCTCTGTTTTAAATGGGCAGTCCCTTATTCTAAGATCATGCCCTCTAGTTCTAGTCTCCCCCAACATACCATCTGCATCCACCTTGTCAAGCCCCCCTCACAATCTTATGCATTTCGCTAAGATCACCTCTCATTCTTCTGTATTCCAATAAGTTGAGGCCCAACCTACTCAACCTTTCCTCATAAGTCAATGTGTGAGGAGGACACAAAAAATCTTCAAAAGGACATAGACAGGCTAAGTGAGTGGGCAAAAATTTGGCAGATGGAGTATAATGTTGGAAAGTGTGAGGTCACTTTGGCACTTTGGCAGAAAAAAATCAAAGAGCAAGTTATGGAGAAAGATTGCAAAGTGCTGCAGTACAGTGGGGTACTTGTGCATGAAACACAAAACGGTTGTATACAGGTACAGCAAGTGATCAGGAAGACTAATGGTATCTTGGCCTTTATTGCGAAGGGGATGGAGTATAAAAGCAGGGAAGTCATTGCTTTTCCTCCCATCTTTGTATCATCAGAAAATTGGCTACGTTACACTCAGTCCCTTCTTTCAAGTCGTTAATATAGATTGTAAATAGTTGGGGTCCCAGCACTGATCCCTGCGGCACCACACTAGTTACTGGTTGCCAACCAGAGAATGAACCATTTATCCCACCTCTCTATTCTCTGTTAGTTAGCCAATCCTCTATCCAAGCTATTATATTACCCCCAACCCCGTGAACTTTTATCTTGTGCAGTAATCCTTTATATGGCACCTTGTCAAATGCCTTCTGGAAATCCAAATACACCACATCCACTGGTTCCCCTTTATCCACCCTGTTCATTACATCCTCAAAGAACTCCAGCAAATTTGTCAAACATGACTTCCCCTTCATAAATCCGTGCTGACTCTGCCTGACTTAATTTTGCTTTTCCAAATGTCCTGCTACTGCTTCTTTATTAATGGACTCTAAAACATTTTCCCAACCACATATGTCAGTAGTAGTGTGTCAGGAGTAGTGTGCTCCTATTCTGTTCCTTATCAAGCAAGTCTGTTATTGTTGCAGTCCAACAAGCTAGCAGAAAACAAGGCACCAATGGGAGTAGTGATAACACTTGAGGATTAACCGTAGCCCCTAAGGATGTTGTAGTAGTACAGGTACCGATCTCCGACTGCTATCTCTGCGATCTGCAGCCAGAAGGCTTGAGTTGCACAGCTGCGCTTTGCGTTGTACTGGCCTGAGAGACTGTGGAGCGGTGAGAGACTGTGGAGGGATGTGATCGGGGCCCAGGAGAGGTGTGAGTTTGGGGCCGGGGCCCAGGAGCAGCACGGGCCAGCCCACACAGCGATATGTGTGCACACTAGGTCCGTGCAGCAGAGCAGGTCTCCAGTCGTCTTGGATAACCCTTGCCACTGGACCAAGACCTAGCTCTGTCAAGCCCATGTGGTGGCTGGTGTAGAACAGCCACCACACGTTAAAAAAAATCCACTCACAGGCATCTTTCAGGACCTGGAATATTAAGTCCTTCATTGAAACACCTGTGAACTTTGAACTCATCCTTTTTTGGCATAGAAGCAAGTCATCCTCATATGAGATGCGTGAGTCAGGAGTAGTGTGTCAGGAATGGTGTGTCGGGAGTAGCGTGTCAGGAATAATATCAGGAATAGCATGTCAGGGGAGTAGTGTGGCAGCAGTAGTGTGTCAGGACTAGGATGTCAGGAGTAGTTTGTGAGGGGAGTAGTGTGTCAGAAGTGGGGTTTCAGGGGAGTAGTGAGTCTGGAGTAGAGTGTTAGGGAGTCGTGTGTCAGGAATATTATCAGGAATAGCATGTCAGGGGAATAGTGTCTCAGGAGCAGTGTGTCAGAAGAAGTGTTTCAGGAGAGTAGTGTGTCAGGAGTAGCGTGTCAGGGGAGTAGCGTGTCAGGGGAGTAGTGTATCAGGAGTAGTGTGTCAAGAGAAGTGTATCAAGAGAAGTGTGTCAGGAGAGTAGTGTGTCAGGGGAGTAGTGTGTCAGGGGAGTAGTGTGTCAGGAGTACTGTGTCAGGAGTAGTATGTCAAGAGAAGTGAGTCAGGAGAGTAGTGTGTCAGGGGAGTAGTGTGTCAGGAGTAGTGTGTCAGGGGAGAAGTGTGTCAGGAGTAGTGTGTCAGGAGTAGTGTGTCAGGAGTGTGTCAGGAGTAGTGTGTCAGGAGAGTACAGTGTAAGGAGTAATGTGTCAAGAGAGTAGTATGTCAGGAGTAGTGTGTCAGGGGAGTAGTGTGTCAGGAGAAGTGTGTTAGGAGTAGTGTGTCCGGGGAGTAGTGTGGCAGGAATAGTGTGTCAGGAGAGTAGTGTGTCAGGGGAGTAGTGTGTCAGGAGTAGTGTGTCAGGGGAGTAGTGTGTCAGGAGTAGTGTGTCAGGAGAAGTGTGTTAGGAGTAGTGTGCCCGGGGAGTAGTGTGTCAGGAATAGTGTGTCAGGAGAGTAGTGTGTCAGGGGAGTAGTGTGTCAGGAGTAGCGTGTCAGGAGTAGTGTGTCAGGAGTAGTGTGTCAGGGGAGTAGTGTGTCAGGGGAGTAATGTGTCAGGAGAAGTGTGTCAGGAGAAGTGTGTCAGGGGAGTAGTGTGTCAGGGGAGTAGTGTGTCAGGACAGTAGTGTGTCAGGAGAGTAGTGCGCCAGGAGAAGTGTGTCAGGGGAGTAATGGGTCAGGAATAGTGTGTCAGGGGAGTAGTGTGTCAGGGGAGTAGTGTGTCAGGAGAAGTGTGTCAGGAGTAGTGTGTCAGGGGAGTAGTGTGTCAGGAGAGTAGTGTGTCAGGGGAGTAGTGTGTCAGGAGAGTAGTGCGTCAGGAGAAGTGTGTCAGGGGAGTAATGTGTCAGGAGTAGTGTGTCGGGGAGTAGTGTGTCAGGAATAGTGTGTCAGGAATGGTGTGTCGGGGGAGTAGTGTGTCAGGGGAGTAGTGTGTCGGCAGTAGTGTGTCAGGAGAAGTGTGTCAGGAGTAGTGTGTCAGGAGAAGTGTGTCAGGAGTAGTGTGTCAGGGGAGTAGTGTATCAGGAGAGTAGTGTGTCAGGAGTAGCGTGTCAGGGGAATAGCGTGTCAGGGGAGTAGTGTATCAGGAGTAGTGTGTCAAGAGAAGTGTGTCAAGAGAAGTGTGTCAGGAGAGTAGTGTGTCAGGGGAGCAGTGTGTCAGGAGTACTGTGTCAGGAGTAGTATGTCAGGAGAAGTGAGTCAGGAGAGTAGTGTGACAGGGGAGTAGTGTGTCAGGAGTAGTGTGTCAGGGGAGAAGTGTGTCAGGAGCAGTGTGTCAAGAGAAGTGTGTCAGGAGTAGTGTGTCAGGAGGAGTGTGTCAGGAGTAGTGTGTCAGGAGAGTACAGTGTAAGGAGTAATGTGTCAAGAGAGTAGTGTGTCAGGAGTAGTGTGTCAGGAATAGTGTGTCAGGAGAAGTGTGTTAGGAGTAGTGTGTCCGGGGAGTAGTGTGTCAGGAATAGTGTGTCAGGAGAGTAGTGTGTCAGGGGAGTAGTGTGTCAGGAGTAGTGTGTCAGGGGAGTAGTGTGTCAGGAGTGGTGTGTCAGGAGAAGTGTGTTAGGAGTAGTGTGTCCGGGGAGTAGTGTGTCAGGGGAGTAGTGTGTCAGGAGTAGCGTGTCAGGAGTAGTGTGTCAGGAGTAGTGTGTCAGGGGAGTAGTGTGTCAGGGGAGTAATGTGTCAGGAGAAGTGTGTCAGGAGAAGTGTGTCAGGAGAAGTGTGTCAGGGGAGTAGTGTGTCAGGGGAGTAGTGTGTCAGGAGAGTAGTGTGTCAGGAGAGTAGTGCGCCAGGAGAAGTGTGTCAGGGGAGTAATGGATCAGGAATAGTGTGTCAGGGGAGTAGTGTGTCAGGAATAGTGTGTCAGGAATGGTGTGTCAGGGGAGTAGTGTGTCAGGGGAGTAGTGTGTCGGCAGTAGTGTGTCAGGAGAAGTGTGTCAGGAGTAGTGTGTCAGGAGAAGTGTGTCAGGAGTAGTGTGTCAGGGGAGTAGTGTGTCAGGGGAGTAGTGTGTCAGGAGAGTAGTGTGTCAGGAGAGTAGTGTGTCAGGAGTAGCATGTCAGGGGAGTAGCATGTCAGTGGAGTAGTGTATCAGGAGTAGTGTGTCAAGAGAAGTGTGTCAAGAGAAGTGTGTCAGGAGAGTAGTGTGTCAGGGGAGCAGTGTGTCAGGAGTACTGTGTCAGGAGTAGTATGTCAAGAGAAGTGAGTCAGGAGAGTAGTGTGTCAGGGGAGTAGTGTGTCAGGAGTAGTGTGTCAGGGGAGAAGTGTGTCAGGAGCAGTGTGTCAAGAGAAGTGTGTCAGGAGTAGTGTGTCAGGAGGAGTGTGTCAGGAGTAGTGTGTCAGGAGAGTACAGTGTAAGGAGTAATGTGTCAAGAGAGTAGTGTGTCAGGAGTAGTGTGTCAGGAATAGTGTGTCAGGAGAAGTGTGTTAGGAGTAGTGTGTCCGGGGAGTAGTGTGTCAGGAATAGTGTGTCAGGAGAGTAGTGTGTCAGGGGAGTAGTGTGTCAGGAGTAGTGTGTCAGAGGAGTGGTGTGTCAGGAGAAGTGTGTTAGGAGTAGTATGTCCGGGGAGTAGTGTGTCAGGAATAGTGTGTCAGGAGAGTAGTGTGTCAGGGGAGTAGTGTGTCAGGAGTAGCGTGTCAGGAGTAGTGTGTCAGGAGTAGTGTGTCAGGGGAGTAGTGTGTCAGGGGAGTAATGTGTCAGGAGAAGTGTGTCAGGAGAAGTGTGTCAGGAGAAGTGTGTCAGGGGAGTAGTGTGTCAGGGGAGTAGTGTGTCAGGAGAGTAGTGTGTCAGGAGAGTAGTGCGCCAGGAGAAGTGTGTCAGGGGAGTAATTGATCAGGAATAGTGTGTCAGGGGAGTAGTGTGTCAGGAGTAGTGTGTCAGGGGAGTAGTGTGTCAGGGGAGTAGTGTGTTAGGGGAGTAGTGTGTCAGGAGAGTAGTGCTCCAGGAGAAGTGTGTCAGGGGAGTAATGTGTCAGGAGTAGTGTGTCAGGGGAGTAGTGTGTCAGGAATAGTGTGTCAGGAATGGTGTGTCAGGGGAGTAGTGTGTCGGGAGTAGTGTGTCAGGGGAGTAGTATGTCAGGAATAGTGTGTCAGGGAAGTAGTGTGTCAGAGGTGTAGTGTGTCAGGAATAGTGTGTCAGGAGAGCAGTGTGTCAGGGGAGTATAGTGTCAGGAATAGTGTGTCAGGAGTAGTGTGTCAGCAGAAGTGTGTCAGGAGTAGTGTGTCAGGGGAGTAGTGTGTCAGAAGAGCAGTGTGTCAGGAGAAGTGTGCCAGGAGAAGTGTGTCAAGGGAGTAGTGTGTCAGGAGTAGTGTGTCAGGAGAGTAGTGTGTCAGGAGAGTAGTGTGTCAGGAATAGTGTGTCAGAAGAGTAGTGTGCCAGGAGAGTAGTGCGCCAGGAGAAGTGTGTCAGGGGAGTAATGTGTCAGGAGTAGTGTGTCAGGAGAGTAGTGTGTCAGGAATAGTGTGTCAGAAGAGTAGTGTGTCAGGAGTAGTGTGTCAGGAGAGTAGTGTGTCAGGAGAATAGTGTGTCAGGAATAGTGTGTCAGGAATAGTGTGTCGGAAGAGTGGTGTGTCAGGAGAGTAGTGTGTCAGGAATAGTGTGTCATCAGTGGTATGTCAGGAGTAGTGTGTCAAGAGCAGTGTGTCAGGAGTGTATCAGAAGAAGTGTATCAGGAATAGTGTGTCAGGGGTGTAGAGGATCAGGAATATTGTCAGGATTAACATGTCAGGGGAGTAGTGTGTCCGGAGTAGCCTATAAAAGGAGTAGTGTGTCAGGGGAGTAGTGTGGCAGGAATAGTGTAAGGAAGAGTGTGTCAGGAGTGTAGTCTTTCAGGGGGGTAGTGTGTTAGCAATAGTGTCAGGAGGAGTGTGACAAAATAGTGTGTCAGGGGAGTAGTGTGTCAGGAATTGTGTGTCATGGGAGTAGTTTGTCAGGATTAATGTCAAGAGTAGTGTTTCAGCAGAGTATTGTTTTGGGGGAGTTGTCTCAGGATTAGTATGTCAGAAGCCGTGTGTCAGGGGAGTAGTAGTGTAACATTCGTAGGGCTCGATTTTCCATTTTTATTGCATGCTTAACGTCCATATTAACACTGAAATGACTTATAAATCCCAGATATCGCTCATTTAGCCACAAAATTGAAACTGATACGCATTTTTCGGACACTTATCGGTGAGCATTACTTTCCCCATGTACGTAACGTCGGGAAAAAATAATACCGCCCGCCCACTTTTTTGGGCAGAATCGTCAGAATAGGCAAAATCAACGCTCATAATATCACCCAGCGTTAGTTTCTGCACGGAATTAACGGCGAGATTCAATAATACCGACCGTCCACTTTTTTTTGTCGTAAAGATCACATTTGCCGAAACTAACGCCCAGGAGATCGTCCAGTGTCACTTTCACCATCTCGCACTCATCTCGCCCACAATATCGCTCGCCCAAAAAACCGCCCGGAAAAAGTGGATCTAACCGGAACTATTCACAGAGTTATGGACGCCATGTTCTACATCACATGTCGCATCATTTAAAAGGCTGCCCTGCTTCAACATGGGGGAGGTCGGATGTACTCTGGAGGTCTTTGGAGGTGATGTGAACATCTGTACCAACATCTTTTTCATACTGTGAATGATTGGAATTTAATAGGTGTCTTTGTCGGGGCATTCATTCTTTGTGACCAATCGGTGGAAAACAGATACCTATTGTCCTTTCTCATTCTCTCTTGATGACCAATTACATGCTGCAGACTCGAGATGGTAGAAGGTATGCTCCACAGCATTATGTGCCCAATGTAAGACGTGCCAGACTGATGAGGAGGACCAGATGTTACACCGCCCGCAAGTATAGGAAGAAGCAGTCTTACCTCAACTTGCCCGACACCACCTGCCTTCAGAGACTGCGCTTCCACAAAGAGGTTATCAGTGAGATATGCCAGCTCATAAGGGGAGATCTGCACCTGCCAGCACCATCAGTACTGCACTGCCCGACGAGGTCAAAGTCACCGCGGCACTCTCATTCTATGCGTAGGGTTCTTTTCAGGTCTCAACTGGCGACATTTGCGGTCTGTCTCAGCATGCCATACATTGCTGCATTAGACAGGTCACTGAAGCTCTGTACGCACGCAGGAGGAACTTTATCTGTTTCCCTATGACCAGGGAGGCTCAGACTGAGAGGGGCTTTAGGATTCTACCAAATTGCTAACTTCCCCAAGGTCCAGGGAGCAATAGACTGTACGCACATCGCGATGCAGACACCTTTTCAGGATGCAGAGGTTTTCAGGAACCGCAAGGGATTCCACTCCCTGAATGTGCAACTTGTTGTCGACCACCAGCAAATTATTATGGCAGTGAATGCTAAATTTCCGGGCAGCATCCATGATGCTCACATCCTGCGTGAGAGCACTGTATCTGACTTGTTTAACAGTCAGCCACAAGGTCAATGCTGGATGCTTGATGACAAAGGATATGGCCTTGCCACCTGGCTGATGACCCCTCTGTGTGACACCCACACCGAAGCTGAGAAGCGATACAATGAGAGCCACAGAGCCACTCGCAATATCGTGGAGAAAATCATTGGAGTGCTTAAGCAGTGCTTTAGATGCCTGGACCACTCAGGAGGCGAGCTCCAATCCCACCCTGAGCAGGTAGCTCAATTCATGGTGGTGTGCTCCATGCTGCACAAATTGGCTATCAGGAGGGGACAAGAATTGCCTGAAGAGTCCGACAGTCCACCTCACCACAGAGAGGAAAAGGAGGACGAGGAAGTGGACGCTGACCTCAGGCCAGACAATCAGGCTGACGCTGAAGCCATGCCCCTGCACCCCTGTAGACCGCATGAAAGGGCCCGTGGTGGCATGATAGCTGCAAGACTCTTACGTTAGGAGCTCATCAATAAACACTTTGCCTGAAAGAACATTGGTAGTATTTACAAGGCCGACACACTGCTCGGTGTGCAGATCATACATCAATGGTGGGCATCACCTTGGTGACAGTTAAAGTTTAAGTTGATTGAAGTTAAGTGTAATTATACCCTTTGATGTTAAGGAATCACCAGCATGTAACGGTGCAGCTATCTGAGCCAATGCCCAATAAGGTTTTGTTAACTTGAGGAAGGACATTCTTGCTATTGAGGGAGTGCAGTGAAGGTTCACCAGACTGATTTCCGGGATGGTGGGACTGACCTATCAAGAAAGACTGGATCAACTGGGCTTGGATTCACTGGAGTTCAGAAGAATGAGAGGGGACCTCATAGAAACGTTTAAAATTCTGACGGGTTTAGACAGGTTGGATGCAGGAAGAATGTTCCCAATGTTGGGGAAGTCCAGAACCAGGGGTCACAGTCTAAGGATAAGGGGTAAGCCATTTAGGACCGAGATGAGGAGAAACTTCTTCACCCAGAGAGTGGTGAACCTGTGGAATTCTCTACCACAGAAAGTAGTTGAGGCCAATTCACTAAATATATTCAAAAGGGAGTTAGATGAAGTCCTTACTACTAGGGGGATCAAGGGGTATGGTGAGAAAGCAGGAAGGGGGTACTGAATTTGCATGTTCAGCCATGAACTCATTGAATGGCGGTGCAGGCTAGAAGGGCCGAATGGCCTACTCCTGCACCTATTTTCTATGTTTCTATGTTTCTAAATAAAAAACATTTAAACCGAACATTTGTCTGAAATCATAAGTACATCTGTAAAAACCAACCCTCCCCCGCCCCCCCCCCCACCCCCCTCGCTTCTCCTCGCCACCACTACCCCTTCCCCTCCTGACTCCAAGCCGCCTGGCCGAGGAGCTCCTCAGGCGATGCTTCATTGGGGGGGGCGGGGGAGGGGGAGGGGATGATGGTGGTGGATGACGGCCGAACCGACAGTCCCGCGGTGGGAATGTGCTCCAAGCCTGAATCAAGATGTTGCTTCTGGCTATCATGTGTGGTTGGCAATGGGATGTAGTGCTGCGCTCCGGGACCACCGGGAGCCCTCTGCCACCAGTGTTCCTGGCTAACAGCTCCAGGGCCTCCGCCATCCCTTCCATGTTATATATTATTTGTTGGACAAAACTCGGTGCCAGCTATGTTCTTGGTGCTTAATAGGCTTTTTGCTGCTGGTGAATCTCCTCGTGCCTCCCAGAACAGCCAAACAAGCACACACCACAGCCACACACGCTTTCAGTCCCTCTCAGTTCCCTCTCTCTCTCTCTCTCTCTCTCTCTCTCTTCTGCACAAGTCATGATGACCCTTGACCGCCTGAATCGCGCGAATCGAGCGTTGCCATGCCATTGCTAAGGACGGTGACACTTTACGGCTGAAGGTCAGAGAGATTTAACGCTACCGCCCATTTCATATTGCTTGTGATAATGCCCAATTTCAAAAATGGAGCCTAGGGGCTTTGAGAATGGGCAACAAGCCGGCGATCTGAAAACCCATTTTTACCGCCCATGCCGGAAATAACGTCCATTTTTGGGCAATCTGCACAAAAGTGTAAAATCTAGCCCGTAGTATGTCGGGGTGTAGTGTGTCAGGAGTAGTGTGTCAGGAGTGTAATGTGTCAAGAGTAATGTGTCACGGGGGTGGTGTGTCAGGATTAGTGTGTCTCTTCCTCCACCACATTATTCCTCTCTGAGTAAAAAACAACCTATATTTGAGACCAAGTATTGTATCTTCATTGGTTCTGCCAGCGAATCGTTTAATGTAACAATACATCCCCCAACTCCTATATTCTCAATTCTTCCTGTAAAACTAAATATGTTTATCATTGAAGTAAACAGTGACATGACATGTTCTATTATTGAATAATTTATTTAGACAGTGACCCTGCCTTTTTAAACCTGTACTTTATTTTTCATTTTTATTCTGATCTCAGTTTGTTACAGCTTCAGCAAAAAAAATCAATCCATCCGTTTACCTCAAAACGTTTTTAGCGACTCGAATAAAAAGCTCCTTTTAACCAGATTTAAAGGATACGGGTGTGTGATGGGATTTTTTTAATGGCCTGGGTCTGCTCGTGTCAAATGGACAATACAACAGCCGTAGCCATGGCGAGGGAGACTCAGTTCTCATTCATCACCTTGCTGGTTAATACCAATAGCCCGAGTCTGGAAACATGCTGCGTCAGGTCAGACGAGCAAAGAGGTGAAATAACAGCCTGAAATAGACAGAACTGGGCCGGAACTTGGGAACAGGTCGCAGGCTGTTTTTATTTGGGTCGTTCCGGTGCTGTGCAGATAAAGCCCCTTGCAGTGCTAAACAGTGTCGGTGCTGATATTTAGGGGGAATGACTTCTAATGCCTGCCATAGTGACAGAAAATGTCTCCGGAAAATCGACACTTCTCCACTAAAAGGGAATTCTTTTAATGCTTTCACTGGCTCCTTTCGTGGCTCTGACATGTTATGCATGGCCCACAGATGGAACGATGAATCTAGAGAGGGGGAGGAGAGCGAGAGATCGCTAAACTGCCTGGAGGTTTGCGGCCCGACAACTTCTGTTTTTTTTCCTTTTAAAGGAAAACAAATTGGCGGAAGGAGTGCAATGTACCTCAAATAGGCCAGGCTGAGATTTGTTGCAGCAGGTGCGCCATCTCATCAGCATGCAACAAATGCTTGGTGTTTGACTAGAACCCGCGAATAGACAAACAATCTGACCTGGGTAAACAGTGCTTCTCAGCACTACCGACTCACGATTTAAACTTATATCTCTTTCTTTTAAGTGATGTAGAATAAGTGAACAATAAAAGGTAAACAGTTATGTAAATAAGATTAACAAACAGGATAGCTGTCCTGTATTGCTTTTAGGGTTTGGTATTTTTGCCTCCAAATTCAAAGAGTAACATATCCTGATCACCATATTATTTTTAAAAAGTATATAGAGGCACTGGAGAGGGTGCAGAGAAGATTTACAAGGCTGATACCAGAAATACAAGAAAGAAAGAAAGACTTGGATTTATATAGCACCTTCCAAGACCACCAGATGTTTCAAAGCACTTTACAGCCAATTAAGTACTTTTGGAATGTAGTCACAGTTGTAATGTATGAGCATATACATATCAGGAAAGGATGAACAGGATGGGTCTCTTTTCTCTTGAATAAAGAAGGCTGAGGGGTGACCTAATAGAGATCTTTAAAATTATGAAAGGTTTTGATAGAGTGGATACAGAAAGAATGTTTCCACTTGTGGGGAAGAGCATAACTAGAGGACATCAAAATAAGATAGTCACCAAGAAAGCCAATAATGAATTCAAAAGAAACTTCTTTACCCAGAGTGGTGAGAATCTGGAACTCGCTTCCACAGGGAGTGGTTGAAGCGAATAGTATGGATGCATTTTAGGGGAGGCTTGACAAGCATATGAGGGAGAAGGGAATAGAGGGTTATGCTGATCGATTTAGATGAGGAAAGATGGGAGGAGGCTCGAGTGGAGCATAAATGCTGGCATGGACTGGTTGGGCTGAATGGCCTGTTTCTCATAGAATTATAGACATTTACAGCACAGAGGGAGGCCATTTGGCCCACCATGTCTGTGCTGGCCAACAAAGAGTTATCCAGCCTAATCCCACTTTCCAGCTCTTGGTCCGTAACCCTGCAGGTTACGGCACTTCAGGTGCATATCCAAGTACTTTTTAAATACTATGACCACCCTTTAGGCAGTGAGTTCCAGACCCCCACCACCCTCTGTACCGTATATCCTATGTAATCTTATGTAATAATCTAATTCAACATTTCTATTCATCTTTTTTTACTGGTTAGAAATAGCAGTAATCGTGTATAGTCATATTTATTGATGCATATATAAACTTAATAGAGGTACAGTCTCCACTAAGTTTCAGTGTAGTCTCGATTTAGTGAAAAATAAAGAACTTGCATTTATTTTAGGCTTTCCTGTTCGATGTGATTCTCGGGAGCTAGCCTTATACTTCCAAGTTGTAGTGTCCCCCATGGAGTTTAATCATTGATATACAAATGGGGCAGCAGGGTTCCCTGCCAATGAATACTCAAATTGTCCTAACTTTCCAATAGCGTGGAACACATGCAATCTCTACATGGGCAAATGTTTTTTTTTCTAGGATTCTACTGGCCAATAATGGAAATGGTGTTGGCAAATTGGAACAATCCTGTTTCTAACTGTCTCAACCAAAGCAATTTGTAGCACTTATATTCTCTGTGAATAGCCCATTCACTTCAAATGATGTCTGCTGAAAAATGTAGTGTTCCTATGCAGTTGCTACAATAATAGAAAGAACTTACATTTATATAGCATCTTTTCAAGTCCCTCAGGGCCTCCAAAAGCACTTCACAGACAATTAATTACTTTGATGTGCAGTTACTGTTGTTAATTAAGAACACTCAGCGATCATATTGCACACAGCGGGATCCCAACAACAATGAGACACACATCTAGTCAATTGTTTTTTTTGGGGGGGTTCTAGGTTTGATAGAAGAAAATGTTTCCTCATATTGCCTCTGGTTCTTTTGCCAATCACCTTAAATCTGTGTCCTCTGGTTACCGATCCTTATGCCACTGGAAGCAGTTTCTCCTTAATTACTCTATCAAAACCCTTCATGATTTTGAACATCCCTATCAAATCTCCTCTTAACCTTCACTGCTCTAGTCTCCCCACATAACTGAAGTCCATCAATCCTAGTCTCATGCTAATAAATCTCTTTTGGACTCTCTAAGGCCTTGACATCCTTCCTAAAGTGCGGTGCCCAGAATTGAACACAATAATCCAGCTGAGGCCGAACCAATGTTTTATAATGGTTCAGCACAACTTCCTTGATTTTGTGCTCTATGCCTCTATTAATAAAGCCAATGATCCCATCTATTTTTTTAACAGCCTTCTCAACTTGCCCTGCCACCTTTAAAGATTTGTGTACATACACCCCCTGGTCTCTCTGTTCCTGCACCCCTTTAAAATTGAATAATTAAGTTTATATTGCCTGTCCTCATTCTTCCTACCAAAATGTATCACTTTACACTTCTCTCTGTTAAATTTCATCTGCCATGTGTCTGCCTATTTCACCAGTCCGCCTGTGTCCTCCTGAAGTCTATTACTATCCTCCTCATTGTTTATTACATTTCCGAGTTTCAGGTCATCTGCAAACTCTGAAATTATACCCAAGTCCAGGTCATTAATAATATGTTTGGATGGTAGGATCATGTTGTCCTTATCACAACATCCAAAATGTGTACACTTACCAAAAGGGATTACCTGAGAGCAATCAGGAATAGGTACCATGGGTGACGGTCTCCTCCTTTTCCCATGAATACTGAGGCCAATTCTATGACCCTACCACTACCCTGGCCAAGATAAGCTCAGTCAGCACTGGCAAGAGATCAAATCTGGGACTCTGCTGATCTGCGTGGCATGCAACCGCAGCAGCTACTGCATTTACATACAGAACCACCAGGAGAGCTTGACACACTGCTTTTGTAGTTAGACAGGTTATACAAGAACAACAGCAATGACAAACTGAAGAATCTTGCCCAGGACGTGCATCACAAAAAGTATTTCAGAGTAATCACAACCAGCCAGAATTTTAATTTCATTCCCTATGTCTATCTGCACGAATGACTGGCAGCTTTTATTAAGCCCCACGAATAGGTGAATGTTTCCCTTTTATATTGAAAACAACAATCATTTAAACAAGCTTGACAAAGAGAGACAAGATAGTGTATGATTTGGCATATGTTACCTTTAAAGCTATCACTCACAGAATGGTGAAACTACCTATAAAGCAGTTATACCGAAACTGGGAGCAAATCACAAAAGGCAGACCTGCTGGAATTTGATTTGAACTGTATCACACAAAGTTCAGCCTGGTTTTATTTTATTTCAGAAAAGGAGATTTCATTGTAAAAGAGTGCTGATGGAGCCAAAATTGCCCCCTGTCGAAAACGCAGTGCACCGAACGTGTTTCGACTGTTTTCACTGACACAGTAAATGTGGTGGCCTCTTGCGAGAAATTCTGCTCTTTGGCAAGTCGGTCATAATAGGGGCGAAAGTTCAGTAAGCAGAGCGGCGGAGTGTCCTCCACGGTCACTCATCGGCACAGGGCTGATGACGTCATCACGCTGGCACGTCACCACGTCCCTCCCCTTCACTTAAAGGGAAGAGCCACTGCGAGCTCTGCGATTCTTTACATTAGGTCCAATGGGCTAACATGGAGGGTTTCGGCCAGACCAGTGGCCTGGCACCCAAGACAGGGTGCCAGGCTGCCTGTTGGCGACCCGGCCGAACTCAGGGGCATAATTGTCGGCGAGACCTGGCAGTGAGCCAACAAAAAAAATAAGATGGCAGCCATGGCAATAGATCCTCCCTTTAATCGCAGCCACACCGCCATTTTACATTGACTGCAAGCACAGAGCACCGACAGAAAAAGCTATGGGTGGCACCGAGCGGCGGGAGCAAAATTTTCAGCGCAGAATTTTGCCTTCGGCGGGGCACATCGGCAGTGCATGCTCTGATGACGCATTTAGGATGGATCGGCAGCAGTGGAGCGGTAGTGGGGGGAGCGTGTCACCGCCGGGATACCGCAGGAGGGCAGTTTTCAAAATGGCGGCCATTCCACAAAAAAATCAGTGGCCATTCCACTCTGCTGTGTGGCCGCCAATTTCCAGCAGTAACAGGCCTTAAGGGAAGGAACAACTTCGGCCTCTAGTATAATTAGGATAATGAAAGAAAAATAAAGTATCTAGATTTTTTTCAGAAACTAGCTAGTTCACAACGCAAGAAAAAACCTAATTTTCCATAACACAGGCTGGTTCTTCATGGAGGACTATAAATGAATATTCCAAATCTCTTTGATTTATCTCTGTCCTTTGTAGAATTTAAAGTATAATATCTGTGAAGAATAGCATGGTCACTATCAATTCGTTCAGAGTTGCTGTTTTTCATGCAATGTAACAGTGGCCTTGCATGCAAAAAGACAAGTGATGATAATTAGGTGTTTGAGCACACTGCTTGGCTTTCAGGGTTGAGTACATGATGAATTGTTCTGCTCAGCTTTTCTTGTCGAACAGAACTTTGCGAGCTCAATCTTGCTTTCCAGGATAGGGTAGAGGATCGATTCTAATCAATGGTAAGCTGTGTAAAGTTGGGATATCTCATTGAAAAATAATGAGATATATCAAGGATAGGAACTCTTATTTAGTGGCACCCAGAAGTGAGGAGATGGATAATTCAAGGGGAATACAGTTTTGAGAAGTAGACAGTTATACTGTGGAGCAACCACAACATCATTAATGCACTACTTTGTAAATGTGATACAGACGACTAGGATCTTCATAAATATCTACAAATTTGATACGCGTATATGTAGTATTGATATAAGGCTCAGTACTGATCAATATCAAATCTGCATTCTTCTCAAAGCAATCAGAAATCTTTATGGAATGGGAATGAAGGTCATTTTGCAGTGGGTTGTAAAATGTCATTTTACTGTTTGCAGTTAAATTATTTCTTTATCAAAGTACAGGTAGCTACTTTGGTGTTATGACAGCCTTTTAATGACATTGTAAAGTGGCTTTGCTGCCTCCAGCTTTTACAATTAGAAACAGAATTAATATAAGATTTACCACAATCTGGTGACCATTTCTGAGATATTCACAACATAAGCAGAATTTGTAATGGATACATTTGAATTTCACTGGGAGGCTGACCTACACAACTCACTCATGAATCTGCTGATGGTCAATTCTAAGATCGCTCTTTCATTCTTTCCCACCACATATCCTCTTTATGACCATCCGGATATACTGGGGAAAAAACATGACCTTGCCACACTTTTTACTAAAAATGCTCATTAAATTTAAGCTCCCAAAAAGGTTTAGATGACTATACATAATTCAGATTTTAGTGATTATCTTGCTTGGTCTATGAACAGCGTATGTAAAAAAAATAAGCAAGCTTAATCATCAATCAGATAGAGATGTTCTAAGGCAAGAAATTATCCCAACAGTTTACACATGAAAACTCCACTCAAAGTGTTCTCTTTTTTCCTCAGAATGACTGCTAATTATTGTAGAAGTTACAGAAATTATTTCAGTTGTCCTGAATAGGTCCTTGTGACAAAGTTCATCACTCATTGCATCCATCATGTTGTCATTGCAGTTGCCTTTGCTGTGCATTCCTTTCATGTTATGTGAGCAATGTTACCACACACACATCATAAAACATTTGTTTGCTTTGCTTTCCAAAGGTAAACACTGATCTAAAGGGACTCAATTTAGACTGATTTAATGAGATGCTTTATGTGTTTATCAAAGGGAGACATTTATGCTTTACCTGTATTAATCTCACAGCAAGATTTGAATTTGTAATGGATCATTCTTTTCACTGTTTGGCTGCAGTCGTGCGATTGGATGTCAGCGTGCAGCTTTTGATGCTGGGATTTCTAAAAGACAGCGTGTGAATATATTTTATCATCAAAATAGAGGACACAATTTTAACAACTGCTAGTATTTACTAATTGGTAACTCTTTTTGATCCAAATTATTTCTCACATTATATGCTTTAAAGGGTTTGATTTGCCTGAAATTGTGGGAAAGTGAGAAATACATATTGAAATTGTTCAAAGTCTGTCTTTTGAAAGAAATTTGTAGCCATATTAAGTGGCTATTTCGATTGTCAACTAATTGGACCAACATCAAAGATGCCAACATCCTAGATAACTACATCTGTTTCAAGAGACTATTAGCATAATCGTCCAAATTAATGCAAGACAAAGTGTCATTCACTGCCAATCATCAACAGTTGCCACTTTTAGACAGGGTATTTACTGACGGTGGATTATCAAATGGTTGCATTTGGTTTCAACTGGAAAATTCTGCTTGTTTTTGAAATGAAAAATATTTGAAATATTACCTCAGCAAATTAAATTGAACTATATTATGTTTTTAAAACGAGTCAAATTAAATGTAAACTGGATATCGTTCAATTTTCATTACTGATAGGGTCAGACTGATTTCCATGAAAGTGCATGGGATTCTTTGGGATTCTCATGAAAAAAGTGCCGTGCCAATAATCCAACACTATGGAACCATCACGGGGGTAGTCAGGAAAATCTCTTGATTTCCCATATGGCCAGTCCATCCCAATTGTTAACAACAAAAACATGAAAAATCTTTAAATTATCATAACTATTTATTTTATCAAAATGTATACAATCTCCATTTTTTGGGACTCTGCTGAATATACAGTTGCACAAAAACATTTTGTGATGTAACACATGGAAGTGTCAGCTTGGCTCAGTGATAACAATCTTGCTGCTGAGTCAGATGGTCATGGCCCATTCGAGAGACTTGAGCATCTAATCTTGGCTGACACTTCAGTGTTGCACCATTCGAGATGCCATCTTTTGAATGAAATGTTCAACCAAGGGGTCCAGGTGGACGTAAAGGATCTCATGGTACTATTCGAAGAAGAGAAGGGAAGTTCATCCGGCGTCCTGGGCAACATTTATCCCTTAAGCAACAATGCCACAGCAACAGATTTTCTGGTTGTTTATCTCATTACTGTTTGTGGGACCTTCCAGGCTGCAGATATTCTGCTGTGTTTGCCTACATCACATCCAGTCACCCTCTTCACAGCCGGCGCCCTCCAGCACGCGCTGTATCTTGAAGTGGTATGCTCCTTTGAGCCCCCGACCTGCTGATGGTCCTTGCAGGTCTGTGAAGAGGGGGACTGGATTGGATGTCACCAAGGTCCAGGTCGCTGATTGGAGCGTGGGCAGGTACAGCAGGAGCGGCGAGGTCGGGGCGAAGGAGCGGCGAGTGATCGCGGAGCGACGCGATCGGGGTCCAAGAGAAGCGTGAGTTTGGGGCCCAGAAGATGCAAGGGCCCAGGGACAGCACTGGCCAGCCCACATTGCAACATGTGTGTGCACTAGGTCCGTGCAGCAGAGCTTGTCTCCAATCGTTTTGGTTAATCCTTGCTACTGGACCAGGACCTAGCTCTGTCAAGCCCGTTTGGTGGCTGGTGTGCAACGGCCACCACACATTAAAAAATCCAAGCACAGGCATCTTCCATCCTTCAACATGTAGTTTGGGATCTGGAATATTAGGTCTTGCATTGAAACACCTGTGAACTCATCCCTTTTTGGCTTGGAAGCAAGTCATCCTTGATATGAGGGACCGCCTATGATGATGACATTACAGCAGTGACTACACTTCACAATACTTCGCTGGCTGTAAAGCACTTTAGGACACCAAAGACACCATATAAATATAAGTTCTTTCTTTCAAACACATGAGAAATTAAATAATTCTGGCTAAAACCTTATAACATAGCTATGGAGTTATCTATATGGCACTCCTCATTCTTACACTATTTTAACAGAGGCCCAGCTTGGGGGGGTCTGGGACACAACTTTTCTAACCCCCTGCAGATTCGCTTTTTTACTCGATTTTATAGCCTCTAATGTGCCTTACCACTAGGCCAGGTTGCACATGCATGATCTTTGGCTATTCTCGGTACATACATGCACTTTCACAGATTTATTTCCCCTCTCACAACTCCTGATAGTATTGGTGTTTAAAACAATTGCCCACTCAGCAGCATGCAGTGTACTTTCTCAGTGACATCTTGAAGTGATGCAGATTGATATCTGGCTTGAAGCAGACTGATGGCAAATTCCTCCTTTTACTTGAAACCATCCCATCAGCAGCTGAGACAGGAAATAGAAAGGGCAGCAGTGGTTTCTCTTACTATCAGGTCCAGCAACTCCTCCCATACACAACCCTGCCGGGAGAATCAATGATACAGGCAATTCTCCACACCCTCTCTCTATTCCACCATTGCTGGCTGCTCCATTGTCCACTTTGCCGTACTCGCTGTCACTCTCCCCCTCAGCATCTTGCCATCTCACTATGTGTCTTCAAAAATCTCATTAAGATGCTCTTTCCTAACTGTATTTGTGCACCCTCCTGACTCTCTTCCTTTGAATGTAAATTGTTGATGTACTCCCAACCCAATCTGTGGCTGGCTATTGAACAATATACTTAGCGGAGGAGAAAATATGCCAAATAAATTAAGTAGAAATCTTAACAGTCACAATTATTTTCTGTTCTCTGTAAACAATGTCGCAGGGGATCAACTAAAATATATGTAGATTTGAATTTATTTATATGAATTGTTCAACATATGGCCAACATGAGTGGAGCTGACGTCATAGCCATTGGTCCCTAAGCTGCGCGGATGTGTGACTGAGCATCGATTGGGAGGTCCTGTACAGACCGCTCACCAGCTGTTGACGCTGGGGAAGATACTGCGCATGTGCAGCCACACAGCAAATTTAATGGGACCATGCACAGAAAAAACATAGGGGGAATATTGTTCGTTACTAATGAGTAATAAAGTCATTCTGCGGCTTGGGCTCACTGAGTAGTACAATTCCACAGCTGTCACCCAAGTGTTTTGATTATAGCACAGCTTTTTAATGTCTTCTGAACTGCAGGGCTGGTTTGGGGTTAACAAGTTTCATACCTGATGTGGTTATGTCACGTCATGAAATGTTGTCGTATTTGATGATGATGCCATCATCATATTTGGGATAGATTTGCACAGCTCGATATTTGTAGCAACATTGTAAATGTTCTTTGTACACATGTTTATGCTGTTGCAGTAAATGATGACCATCAGAAAAATGCCCTCATTATTGATGACTACATTTATTGCTCAACTTCAGAGTGTACGAAGAATCAATCACATAGTGCACCTTAGTCACATATAAGCTAGGTAGAGGCAGCAGGTTCCTGGAAGGACGCTACAACAATATAACAGCTTTTACAGCTTTTCATAATCAGATTTATTCAATTCAAGTCGCAACTCATCATGGGATTATGAACTTTTGACCTTTGGATTACTAGTCCAGAACCATAACCACTGCACAATCGGAGCTTTGTACATATGGTATGGTTGTGTGGTGCCAATCCACAATTCTGTAAAGTTGCTAGACACCACAATTATCATGGTTTATTGTTATATTTATACACTGCCATTGTAATATCAGACAACTCGACTGATATCATCAGAGATAAGCACAATGGCTTCAAAGCTGAAAATGGAACTATCAAGATAAAATGACAAAAGAGTAGTGAAATATAACATAAATCTCTGCATGTATAAAACCATCTCTAAGCTCAATATATTACCAAGCTTCCAGCATATCCACCCTTAAAGGTTTAGAGACACAGTTCAGTGAAGCCCATTAAATAAGTCAAGATGCACACCTAATAAAATTCTTTGATACCCAAATTTGGAGACGTAATATTAACAAACCCTTCACGTAACTTGAAGTCATTTGCAGATTATATTTTCCCAAATCAGAACATTATTTCAATATTTATAAAATTGTTGAAACAGTTTTGACATTTCTAAAATTTTTGTTGATCTCCAGTCCTTTTCTACCCTCTGATTTTTATTCCTTAGCCGCATTCAGCAAACTTAATATGGCAACAGGAAAAGTCCTGCAACATTCACTGCAGAATGATCAGAGCAAAAGCAAAAATTTAATACTTTAAAAAAAAATAAAAGAAGACAGCATTTGAAATATTTTGTTACAGTTGTGTACATTCTTATTGCTGCTTATACAGGGCATGACCAGACACTGAAAGAAGGGGATTAAGACTCCCCGGAGGAAATAGCCTGATTCCACATTGTTTTGACACCTGATTTACACTCCATTAAACAGGGTGAAACAGCTTTGCACCAATGCTAAACTTGCAGTGTGAATGCACAACAACAATGTATTTATATAGCGCCTTTAACATAATAAAACATAATAGGTGCTTCACAGGAGTATTATAAGACAAAAATTTGACACTGATCCACGTCAGGCGAAATTAGGGCAGATGACCAGAAGCTTGGTCAAAGAGAGAGGCGGCGAGGTTAGGGAGGGAATTCCAGAGCTTAGAGCCTAGGCAACAGAAGGCACGGCCACCAATGGTGGAGCGATTATAATCAGGGATGCTCAGGAGAGCAGAATTAGAGGAGCACAGACATCTCGGGGGGGTTCTGGGGCTGGAGGAGATTACAGAGATAGGGAGAGGCGAGGCCATGGAGGGATTTGAAAATAAGAATTTTGAAATCGAGGTGTTGCTTAACCAGAAGTCAATATAGGTCAATGAGCACAGGGGTGATGGGTGAACTCCAGGACATAGTCGACATATTTACTATGAAAGCATGGGCCTTACGCTAAACATTTATAAGACAAAGGTCCTCCACCAGCCTGTCCTCGCTGCACAGCATTGCCCCCCAGTCATCAAAATCCACGGCGCAGCCCTGGACAACATGAACCATTTCCCATACCAGTGGAGCCTTTTATCAACAAAAGCAAACATTGATGAGGAGATTCAACAGTGCCTCCAGTGCACCAGCGCAGCCTTCGGCTGCCTGAGGAAAAGAGTGTTCGAAGATCAGACCCTCAAATCTACCACCAAGCTCATGGTCTACAGGGTTGTAGTAATACCCACCCTTCTTTATGGCTCAGAGACATGGACCATGTACAGCAGATACCTCAAGTTGCTGGAGAAATACCACCAACGATGCCTCCGCAAGATCCTACAAATCCCCTGGGAGGACAGACGCACCAACATTAGTGTCCTCGTCCAGGCCAACATCCCCAGCATTGAAGCACTGACCACACTTGATCAGCTCCGCTGGGCAAGCCACATTGTCCGCATGCCAGACACAAGACTCACAAAGCAAGCGCTCTACTCGGAACTCCTTCATGGCAAATGAGCCAAAGGTGGACAGAGGAAACGTTACAAGGATACCCTCAAAGCCTCCCTGATAAAGTGCAACATCCCCACCGACACCTGGGAGTCCCTGGTTAAAGACCGCCCTAAGTGGAGGAAGTGCATCCAGGAGAGCGCTGAGCGCCTCGAGTCTCATCGTCAAGTGCATGCAGAAAACAAGCACAGGCAGCGGAAAGAACTTGCGGCAAAGCTGTCCCACCCTCCATTACCCTCAGCGACTGCATGTCCCACCTGAGGCAGGGACTATGGCTCTCATATTGGACTGTTCAGCCACCTAAGGACTCATTCTTTGAATGGAAGCAAGTCTTCCTCGATTCCGAGGGACTGCCTATGATGATGATGGTGAACAGGACTTGGTGCGAGTTAGGACCAATTAATGCACCATTAAAAGTGCATGGACAACACAGTTTAAAACAAATCTAAATCAAGCATTCAGAGTCAGTATATGAAAGGATTTACAGTGCTGTGTTTGTCAATCATTTTTTGGTATAATCTAATTTATATGTCCTGTTTAATTTATTAACATGTCTATTATATAGTGGAGACCAGTTAAAATAATGCAATTAATAAAATGTAACCATCATGCCAGGCTAGCAATATGCAGTTTATCAAACAACAAAAGCTTGGATAATTGGAGAACATTTTATTACTGGATCAGGAACTCTACACAATGGGAGTTAATGGGAAGTGATCTGGTACATTGGAATTAAATGATTGTTTTACATATGCCTTTATCTGGAGTCAGCTATATTTCCCAATAGGGGATCCCAAGCATCTTTGAATTTTGTCCTTGCTAATTGGCTTCACCACAGTGGTTAGTCCAATCTAATATTGACTTAACATGGACTTTCACAAGGGTGTACTATTAATGCATAATGCAGCAGAGAACTATGAAAATGGTTTGACAAGCAGAGCTTCTGGGCTTAACGAGTTAACACGTTTATTTACTTTGTTTACATGGTGGAATGGATGTCGTACAAGCCGGTTAAAATGATCCAATTCAACAGTTGATTTTTAATGGTGTTATTGTAAAATATAATGAAGTTGTGCCACATGGAAGGGGTAGATTAATCATTACTGCACTTTGAGAATTTTAATCTTGATTATGTATTTAAAAATACGGTACATGGAAATCTGTCTCTTTAAAAAGTTAACTTTATAACTGGAACATGTATTAAATCTGATAAATTTAATGGTAAGATTCCCTGGTGCTACTATTAGTAAATAAATGCTCAGCGTCGCAAAGTCAAACAGGATTCCAAATCGAGATGATTTCTCAGATTGCTGATATGTGTCTTGGGCATCTCACCTTCCCAGTTAAGGAGACTCAAATGGATGTCAACATGGAAAGGAAGTAATAAGAATTAAAAAACAAAGGCCTTTGAAATGACACTGTGTGAATATTAGCATACAAGCACTTCACACAGCCACATGACATTTTTTGTCCGCCAGTTTAATAGAGGTGCTAGTTCCTTTTAAATAAAATAGCGGGAAAAGGAATTTCATGTGAATGTGTTAAGCATTCATGTACTAATATTTGCACTGCATAATTTCAAGGCCAAAGAAACAAAACAAAAAGACTGGGCAGTTCAAACTGCCTAATTTATCTTTTAAAGTGTTTCAATCCAGTTCTGTAAATTAATTTTCTTTCCCACATTTTTTGGTCCCTCCTCCAAGATGTGGGCAAGCAAACAACAACAACAGCTTGCATTTATATAGCACTTTTACATATTAAAATGTCCCACAGCACTTAAATAAACTATTTCCAGATCACAGTGATCAGAAGGTAAATACAGATGAGAAAGTCATTTAGCCTATCTTAGCTCATCCATCCATAAAATTCCTACTAATCCCGCACTATCATGGTACCTAATTCTTAAATAGTTCTAGGATTTTTGCCGCTACTAGCTCTCTCCAGAAGCCTATTCCATATCTTGATCACTCAGTCTGAAGAAAAATATTGTGACATCAGTCCGAAATGAACCTTTTGCTAGTTTGAACATGTGTCCTCCTGTTTTACTCTTCGGATTTAGTTTAAAGTAATTTTTTCCAAATCTACCTTTTCTGTTCTGTTTACCATCTTGCTAAGGTCATCTGTCAGTCACCTCAGTTCAAAGCTGGAAAGCCAAGTTGTTGCTCATAACTCAGTCCTCTGACACTGAGAATCAACCCTGTCTTGAACTATCTCCAGGCCCTGAATATTTTCCTTGTGTCTCAGTGACGACAACTGGATACCATGCTACTCCAGATGTGACCAGAACACTCTATACACTTTGGACTTGACTTCCTCTGACTTGTTTTCCACTGTGTCGGCGATATAGTTCAGCACTCTGTTTGCTTTGATAATTGCTGCTCAAACTGGGAAGCGTGCATGAGGGCCTGGAGTGTGTCTTCCTCCAAATTCCCCTTTTCCCTCAGGGGAATATTCTTCTCTTGGTGCTTTAGACAGAAAGTTTATGTAATCTTAAATGTACTGTGTTGGAAGTTAGGAGAATAATCCATCTGGTACTGTTCTGGAGCACAGCATGCAAGTGTGCCAAAATTCTAATCTGTGCCATTGCAAGACCAGCTGCACTTTATCAAAAAGCGCTCGTCATATAAGAACATAAGAACACAAGAAATGCATCTAACATTACTGAAGTTTCAGTGCAGTGACATTCAAACTAATGAGATTTTACTTATTGTTCTATTTCACCAGACACAGCTATTGAATACAAATGCGTATGTTATCCTCTGCAAAAACCTGAAACTGCACTTTGTTGATTAGAAATACTGTTTTAAGATACAGTATTTCATTATAAATATCCATTTCCTAGATATTGATATTGATCTGACAGAGAAGCCCAGCAAATTACATTGATTAGATGAAACGTGCTCAGAAGGTTAATCCATGCGATGGATCGTACGAACACTGGTCAGTGATACTTCCCAAATGTTTCCTATTTTAAAGGAATGAGGAGATAATTAAATCACACACAGCCTCAATTGTCAGTAAAGCATTGTAAAATGGCAGTTCCACTTTTGAGGGCCAACCTTGACTATGGTGGGAAAAAATATGAAAATAAATGCTTGCCCCACTAGCCTGTGATGCTCTACTTTGTGATGGAGCTGGAACTTGACACATCTTGCTCAACTCAGACAACCAAGTCCAAGTGACAGGCTGATCTAGGACGGAGAACCCATGACCTTCTAGTTTTAGAATCAAGCATTAAAGCGAGTTGCAAAGCGTCCAGTGACTCACTTTAATGCTTGATTCTAAAACTAGAAGGTTATGGGTTCTCAGTCTGAGGTCAGCCTGTCACTTGGACTTGGTTGTCCGAGTTGAGTAAGATGTGTCAATTTTCAGCCCCATCACAAAGTAGAGCATCACAGACTACTGAGGCACTCCATTTTGGAAGGCGGAAGGGAAAACGGCCATTCATCCTTGTTTGGTGTGTATCCTTTTTGGATGATGGTTGAGTGGCACTTGCATTGATGAGCAAGGACGAGAATCTTTTTAGTGAGAAGGTGGTGAGTTCTGCACAAGGGATTAAAAGATGGGGAGAAGGAAAACATTTTTTTTCAGTTTCCCAACATGGACTGGCAACAAATTTGGAGCCTCTAAAAATATCTGCCCGTAAAAATATTGGTCTATAAATATTTCCTTCCAATAAGCATAGCACAATTGAAGACTTCACAGTCCAGCAAACAGTTAGTACAAGAGCAAAATACTGCTGGAAATCAGAAATAAAAACAGAAAATGCTGGAAATACTCAACAGGTCAGGCAACATCTGTGGAGAGAGAAACAGTTAACGTTTCAGGTCGATGACCCTTCGTCAGAACTGGAAAAAGATAGAGATGTAACAAGTTTTGAAGCAAGCGTACGGGCAGGGATAGGTGGAGGGGAGGAAAGAACAAAAGGGAACATAAGCAATAGGAACAGGGGTAGGCCATTTAGCTCCTCGAGCCTGCTCCACCATTCAATAAGATCATGGCTGATCTGATCATGGACTCAGCTCCACTTCCCTGCTCACTCTCCATAAACCCTTATCGCTCAAAAGTCTGTCTATGTTCGCCTTAAATATATTCAATGACCCAGCCTCCACAGCTCTCTGGACAGAAAATTCCACAGATTACAACCCTCTGAGATAAGAAATTCCTCCTCATCTCAGTTTTAAATGAGCGGCCCCTTATTCTAAGACTATATCCCACTAGTTTTAGTTTCCCCTATGAGTGGAAATATCTTCTCTGCATACAGAGCTCCCTCATTATCTTACATGTTTCAATAAGATTATCTCTCATTCTTCTGAACTCCAATGTGTATAGACCCAACCTACTCAACCTATCTTCATAAGTCAACCGCCTCATCTCCGGAATCAACCTAGTGAACCTTCTCTGAACAGCCTCCAATGCAAATATATCCCTCCTTAAATACGGAGACCGAAACTGTGGCCTCACCAATACCCTGACAGTTGTAGCAGGACTTCTCTGCTTTGATACTCCATCCCCCTTGCAATAAAGGCCAACATTCCATTTGCCTTCCTGATTATTTGCTGTAGCTACGTACTAAATTTTGTGTTTCATGCACAAGGAGCCCCAGATCCCTCTGTACTGCAGCACTTTGCAATTTTTTTCCATTTAATTATACTTTGCTTTTCTATTTTTTCTGCTAAAGTGGAAAACCTCACATTTTGCCACATCTGCCAATTTTTTGCCCACTCACTTAACCTGCCTATATCCCTTTGAAGATTTTTTATGTCCTCCTCACAATTTGCTTTCCTACCCATTTTTGTATCATCAGCAAACTTGGCTACATTACACTTGGCCCTTTCATCCAAATCATTAATATAGATTGTAAATAGTTGGGGTCCCAGCACTGATCTCTGCGGCACTCCACTAGTTACCGTTTGTCAACCAGAAAATGACCCGTTTATCCCGACTCTCTGTTTTCTGTTAGTTAGCCAATCCTCTATTCATGCTAATATATTACCCCCAACCCTGTGAAATTTCATCTTGAACAGTAACCTTTTATATGGCATCTTACCAAATGCCTTCTGGAAATCCAAATACACCACATCCACTGGTTCCCCCTTATCCACCCTACTCATTACATCCTCAAATAACTCCAGCAAATTTGTCAAACATGACTTCCCCTTCATAAAACCATACTGACTCTGCTTCATTGAATTATGCTTTTCCAAATATCCTGCTACTGCTTCCTTAATAATGGACTCTAGCATTTTCCCAACTAGAATATGTTAGATGTTAGGCTAACTGGTCTATAGTTTCCTGCTTTCTGTCTGTCTCCTTTTTTAAATAGGAGTGTTTCATTTACGGTTTTCCAATCCGCTGGGACCTCTCCAGAATCCAGGGAATTTTGGTAGATTACAACCAATGCATCCACTGTCTCTGCAGCCACTTCCTTTAAGATCCTAGGATGCAAGCCATCAGGTCCAGGGGACTTGTCCGCCTTTAGTCACATTATTTTACCGAGTACTACTACAAAAGGTCTGTGATAGGGTTGAAAGCAGAAGAGATTAAGGGCTAGATTTTACACTTTTGTGCAGATCGCCCAAAAATGGCCATTATTTCCGGCGTGGGCAGTAAAAATGGGTTTTCAGATCGCCGACTTCTCGCCCATTCTCAAAGCACCTAGTCTCTATTTTTTAAATTGGGCGTTACCACGAGCGATATGAAATGGGCGGTAGAGTTAAATCTCTCTGACCTTCTGCCGTAAAGTATCGGCGTCCTTAGCAACGGCATTACATGCATAGAAGAGGAGACAGAGGGAGAGGGAACTGAGAGAGACAGAAAGCATGTGTGGATGTGGTGTGTGCTTGTTTGGCTGTTCTGGAAGGCACGAGGGAGATTCACCAGCAGCAAAAAGCCTACTAAGCACCCAGAACATAGTTGGCACTGAGTTTTGATCCAACAAATAATATATAACATGGAAGGGATGGAGGAGATCCTGGAGCTGTTAGCCAGGAACACTGGTGGCAGAGGGCTCCCAGTGGTCCCGGAGCGCAGCACTGCACCCCAACGTGCTGCACCACCATTGCCAACCACACATGAGAGCCAGCAGCAACATCTTGCTTCTGGCTAGGAGCACATTCCTACTTCGGGACTATCCTCTCCCGTATCCGTCCAAGCAGTGGGTCGGCCATCATCTCCCCCACCCCCCAATGAAGCATCGCCTGAGGAGCTCCTCAGCCGGGCAGCTTAGAGTGAGGAGGGGAAGGGGAAGGGCTAGAGGGTAGAGGTGGGGAGGAGAAGCGGGGGGGTGGGGAGGGTTGATTTTTACAATAATACTGATGATTTCAGACAAATGTTCGGTTTAAATGTTTTTTATTTAACAACACCTTGTTGAGCATTGGCTCAGAGAGCTGCACCGTTATACGCTGATGATTCTTTAACATCAAAGGGTATAATTACACTTCACTTCAATTAACTTAAATTTTAACTGTCACCAAGGTGATGCCCACCATTTTTTGTATGACCTGCACACCCAGCAGTGTGTCAGCCTTGTAAATAACACCAATGTTCTTTCAGGCAAAGCGCTCATTGTTGAGCTCCTGACATAAGGCACTTGCAGCTATCATGCCACCACGGGCCCTTCCATGTGGTCTACAGGGGGGTGGGAGTATGGCTTCAGCGTCAGCCTGATTGTCTGGGCCGATGTCAGCGTCCGCCTCCTCGTCCTCCTCTTCCTCCCTCTGGTGAGGTGGACTGTCAGACTCTTCAGGCAATTCTTGTCCACTACTGATAGCCAAGTTGTGCAGCATGGAGCACACCACCACGAAATGAGCTACCTGCTCAGGGTCGTATTGGAGGTCGCCTCCTGAGTGGCGCAGGCATCTAAAGCACTGCTTAAGCACTCCAGTGGTTTTCTCCATGATATTGCGAGTGACTCTGTGGCTCTCGTTGTATCGCCTTTCGGCTTCAGTGTGGATGTTACGCAGGGGGGGTCATCAGCCAGGTGGCGAGGCCATAACCTTTATGATCCAGCATCCAGCATTGACCTTGTGGCTGATTATTAAACAAGTCAGATACAGTGCTCTCATGCAGGATGTGAGCATCATGGAGCTGCCCGGAAATTGAGCATTCACTGCCATTATAATTTGCTGGTGGTCGACAACGAGTTGGACATTCAGGGAGTGGAATCCCTTGCGGTTCCTGAAAACCTCTGCATCCTGAAAAGGTGCCTGCATCGCGACGTGCGTACAGTCTATTGCTCCCTGCACCTTGGGGAAGTTTGCAATCCTGGAGAATCCTAGAGCCCTCTCATTCTATGCCTCCCTGGTCATAGGGAAGCTGATCAAGTTCCTCCTGCGTGCGTACAGGGCTTCAGTGACCTGTCTAATGCAGCAATGTGTGGCCTGTTGAGATAGAGCGCAAATGAGGCCTGAAAAGAACCCGATGCGTAGAACGACAGTGCCGCGGTGACTTTGACCTCGGCAGACAATGCATTACTGATGGTGTTCGCAGGCTGCAGATCTCTCCTTATGAGCTGGCATAACTGAGCATAACCTCTTTGTGGAAGCCCAGTCTCCGAAGGCAAGTGGTGTCGGGCAAGTTGAGGTAAGACCGCTTCTTCCTGTACTTACGGGGGGTATAATATCTGGTCCTTCTCATCAGTCTGGCACGTCTTACATTGGGCACATAATGCTGTGAAGCATACCTTCAGCCATCTCAAGTCTGCAGCATGTAATTGGTCATCAAGAGAGGATGAGAAAGAACAGGCCCCATTGCAATAGCTCTCTGTTTTCCACCGATTGGTCACAATGAATGAATATCCCGACGAAGACACCTATTAAATTCCAATCGTTCACAGTATGGTAAAGATGTTTGCACAGATGTTCACATCACCTCCAAAGATCTCCAGAGTACATCCGAACTCCCCCGAGGTTGAAGCAGAGCAGCTGTTTAAATGATGCGACATGTGATGTAGAACATGGCGTCCATAATGCTGTGATTAGTTCCGGTTAGTTCAACTTTTTCCAGGCGGTTTTTTGGGCAAGCGATATTGTGGGCGATATGTGTGTGAGGTGGTGAAAGTGATGCTGGGCGATCTCATGGCCGTTAGTTTCGGCAAATGTGATCTTTATGACAAAAAAAGGTGGGCGGTTGGTATTATTGAATCTCAGCGTTAATTCCGTGCGGAAACTAGTGCTGGGCGATATTATGGGTGTTGATTTCGCCCATTCTGATGATTCCGCTCAAAAATAGTGGGCGGGCGATATTATTTTTTCCTGGCATTATGCACATGGGGAAAGTAACGCTCGGTGATAAGTTTCCGAAAAATGCCAGTCGGTTTCCATTTTGTGGCTAAATCGAGCGATATATGGGCGTTATACGTCATTGTAGCGGTAAAATGGACGTTAAGTGGGTGTTAAGCATTCAAAAAAAGTGGAAAATCTAGCCCTAAGAGACAAAAGGGATGACAGTGCAAGACAAAAAGGGATGGTAATAGGACAAGTTAAGAAACAAAAGATGAGTCTAGATAGGGTGTAAATGAACATGGTAGAAACATCAACAACTGCCATGGGAAAGAGGAAAAAACAGAAAAATGGAGAGAAAAAAAAGAAAACAAAGATAGTGTTGGGTTTTCTGTTACACTGTAGTAACCCGTTATAGTAAAACTGCTTAACATGCTCAGGAACACTAAAATGTTGGTCATTTGCTTCATGGAATAAATCCAGAATCTATATATCAACAAAAAGGTTATTCTTTTATTCAGTGTTTTGGGGATGAATTTCAAAGATTCAGAATTTGTTATCAAAGGATGTAGAAGAATACAACTGTCAAAGGAAAAAATGGCAATAAGTTGCCATTGTCAGATTTGTTTATCTGACAATCTAACAGGAACTGGTTTTTATGTCTAGGCCTGGGTGCTGGCATAAGCTGCCTCAATAAATCTTGAAGTATTGTTTTTGTGCTTTCTATTCAGCATCATAAAGCACTTCTTCATGTTGCTGAATATTAACAGGATTATTTACATTGATTTTCAGCACATTATTTGCACTGGTATTCCGGAATTCCAGAAAGCATCAGGGAGGAAATGGCCTTCAACATGACAGTATTGTTCCTGAGGCCATTTCCTCTCTTTGATAAAAAAACATTAAAACTTAAAATGCTGTTAATTTGAGATTTTAGACCCATGTGGCAGGGCAGATTGAGAAAGCTGTTAAAAAAGAATATGGGATCCTGGGCTTCATAAATACATAGAGTACAAAAGCAAGGAAGTTATGATGAACTTTTATAAAACACTGGTTCGGCCTCAACTGGAGTATTGTGTCCAATTGTGGACATCACACTTTAGGAAGGATGTGAAGGTCTTAGAGAGAGTGCAGAAATGATTAACAAGAATGGTTTCAGGGATCAGAGACTTCAGTTATGTGGATAGACTGGAGAACTTGGGTTTCTCAGATTAAACATAGACAGAGTAAATGGAGATAAACTGTTCTCATTGGCGGAAGGGTTGAGAACCAGAGGACACAGGTGATTGGCAGAAGACCTAAAGGCGATATGAGGAAAAACTTTTTTATGCTGTGAGTGTTTAGGATCTGCAATGCACTGCCTGAAAGGGTGGTGGAGGCAGATTCAATCGTGGCTTTCAAAAGTCAATTGGATAAGTATCTGAAGGAAAAAATTTACAGGGCTATGGGGAAAGGGTGGGAGTGGGATTAGCTGAAGTGCTCTTGCAGAGAGCTGGTGCGAGCTCAACAGGCCGCAGGGCCTTCTTCTGTGCTGTAACCATTCTATAATTCTATGAAAGCCAGGTAGATGTAATTTTATTGAAACAGATACGCAAAATATTCTGTACATAGGTCTCAGTGGTGCTGGACTAGACTGGGGAAAAATCAAGCTGGGTCCCTGCTCCTGATTTACTATCCAAAGATTCCTACTAGAAAGTGCGCATGGTGGTGTTGGGTGAGGGCAGAATCAGCCTGTTGATATTTTGTGCCTAGGGTCACATAATGGAATGAGTCACCGGATAGCAATTGTGGAACTATATCCCAACATGAGTCAATGGCTGGATTTTCGGTTTTGCTCATTTCGGGGCGGTAATGGCGGCGGGCGGTAATATTTGCGCCTGGGAACAGTTTGCGCCTCAGTCTGCCAAATTCATCAGCTGGGCTCTGAGTGTGGGATGGAGCGCTAAGGGATGCATTGCACACCTCTCTTAGGGCACGAGGCCGGCTGAGCAACTGAAAATCCCGAGATAAACAGCCAGCCTCGGAGCGTTCTAAAAGAAGCTTGGGGGGGGAAACCTGAAAAAACCCACCAAAATCATTCCCAATAAATATCGTACGTCACCACAACATAAATCGCAACAAAATTAAACGAGAAGCAATCGCACTTACCTGAGGTGGACATTATTTACCTCACTGCGACCGCTGCAGCTCAGACTGCCCGATTTCACAGGTGGTCCCAGTAGGAAGCTCAACAGAACACTATGAATCGGGCAGCAGACAAAAATCGAGCTGGTGCCGCAACCAGGGGCGTTGCACACCGGGCGGTAATGCTCTGCGTCCCGCCGAAACCGGCCCCGAAAGTCCCGGTGGGGCGCTGGAAGCTGGCGACATGCCCAGAAGTGCTTATCGCTGCCATTCCCGTCCTTCCAGGGCGAAAACAGAGGCAGCAACAAGACGAAAACCCAGCCTAATTACTTTAGGAGAGAAGGGGAAAGAAATCCGAGGGCAAAGAGTTTTTTTATATGATTCAAATAATAATTCTGTGCGAAGAAAAGATTAAATAGCATGTGCCTTTAGCTCACTAACAGGAGCTATCCACTGCTCTCTTGAATTTACCCCCATCTTTGAAACAAAAGGAACTCTCTCTGTTTTTATGTCAAAAGAACAATCCGATGTCCCTGACCTTGAGCACTGAATTTCACAATTTGACAGAGTGCTGTGGTACGACAATAAACTCATACGGCAAGGAAAACAGTTTTGTCCAGAGCATATTGTTAGGATATGGAATAATGGCTTCCTGTGGGCAATTATAAGGCATTACAGTAATTTTTTTTGGGGGGGGAGGGGTGGTTCAAATAATATGAAGCAGACAAATGAACTTGAACAGACTTTGACTGTCATATCAACCCCATGATTAGAGCTTTGAAATCATTCCCTTCTATCTGTATTTTTATATTTAAGATTTAAATGTTTTATTTGTGATTATTTCAGAGAATTCACTTAATTCTCCCAGTGTTCTCTTGCCTGTCAGTGTATCACCTTTGTCAGTATATCCCATCTGACTTTCATGGTGAATGAAATCCTATAGTACGCATCCTATTATTCTGACTGATGGTGACTACCAACTGGCCTCTTCAAGGCAGAAAGTGGAGCCGTTCATTTCAGTGTGAGGTTGAGAAGCAGTTTCCCTATATGTGTTCTTCAGCTGACCACCACTTTAAAAAAAAATCTTCAACGTTCACTATGTTTTAACACATTTTTGCTTTTCATTGATGCCTGCGTTCCCTAACATTACAGCCAACATTAAGGCGGAAAAATCAACGGTGCTAAGGCGGAGAGATTCATCTGTGCATTGATTGTGAGGTGAATAACACATTTCAATCAATCAAAATCCTACTTTATCCCTCCCTATAATCTTCTTTGTCATACACTAGAGACTATTGGTTTCATACAATCTTGCTGTATTTAAGATTGCATCTTTGCTATCATTTAAGACATTCCACAGCATTGCACGAACAACAATAACAACTTATATTTATATAGCGCCTTTAAAGTAGTGAAATGTCCCAAGGCACTTCAGTAGTATTAGTCAAGGAGTATTACGCGATAAAAATTTAACACTGAGCCACATAAGTAGAAATAGAAACATAGAAACATAGAAAATAGGTGCAGGAGTAGGCCATTCGGCCCTTCGAGCCCGCACCACCATTCAATATGATCATTCACCTCAGTACCCCACCCCTGCCTTCTCTCCATACCTCCTGATCCCTTTAGCCATAAGGGCCACATCTAACTCCCTTTTGAATATATCTAACGAACTGGCCTCAACAACTTTCTGTGGTAGAGAATTCCACAGGTTCACAATTCTCTGAGTGAAGAAGTTTCTCCTCGTCTCGGTCCTAAATGGCTTACCCCTTATCCTTAGACTGTGACCCCTGGTTCTGGACCTCCCCAGCATCGGGAACATTCTTCCTGCATCTAACCTGTCCAATCCAGTCAGAATTTTAAATGTTTCTATGAGATCCCCTCTCATTCTTCTAAATTCCAGTGAATATAAGCCTAGTCTTTCTTCATATGTCAGTCCTGCCATTCCGGGAAACAGTCTGGTGAATCTTCGCTGCACTCCCTCAATAGCAAGAATGTCCTTATTCAGATTAGGAGACCAAAACTGTACACAATATTCAAGGTGTGGCCTCACCAAGGCCCTGTAAAGCTCCTATACTCAATTCCTCTCGCTATGAAGGCCAACATGCCATTTGCCTTCTTCACCACCTACTGTACGTGCATGCCAACTTTCATTGAATGATGTACCATGACTCCCAGGTCTCGTTGCAGCTCCCCTTTTCCTAATCTGTCACCATTCAGATAATATTCTGCCTTCTTGTTTTTGCCACCAAAGTGGATAACCTCACATTTATCTACATTATACTGCATCTGCCATGCATTTGTCCACTCACCTAACCTGTCCAAGTCACCCTGCAGCCTCTTAGCATCCTCCTCACAGCTCACATTGCCACCCAGCTTAGTGTCATCGGCAAACTTGGAGATATTACATTCAATTCCTTTGTCTAAATCATTAATATATATTGTAAATAGCTGGGGTCCCAGCACTGAACCTTGCAGTACCCCACTAGTCACTGCCTGCCATTCTGAAAAGGACCCGTTTATTCCCACTCTTTGCTTCCTGCCTGCCAACCAGCTCTCTATCCACGTCAATACATTACCCCCAATACCATGTGCCTTAATTTTGCACACAAATCTCTTGTGTGGGACCTTGTCAAAAGCCTTTTGAAAGTCCAAATACACCACATCAACTGGTTCCCCCTTATCTACTCTACTAGTTACATCCTCAAAAAATTCTAGAAGATTTGTCAAGCATGATTTCCCTTTCATAAATCCATGCTGACTTGGACCGATCCTGTCACTGCTTTCCAAATGTGCTGCTATTACATCTTTAATAATTGATTCCAGCATTTTCCTCACTACCGATGTCAGGCTAACCGGTCTATAATTCCATGTTTTCTCTCTCCCTCCTTTTTTAAAAAGTGGAGTTACATTAGCTCTCCTCCAATCCATAGGAACTGATCCAGAGTCCATGGAATGTTTGAAAACGACCACCAATGCATCTACTATTTCTAGGGCCATTTCTTTAAGTACTCTGGGATGCAGACTATCAGGCCCTGGGGATTTATCGGCCTTCAATCCCATCAATTTCCCTAACACAATTTCCTGACTAATAAGGATTTCCTTCAGTTCCTCGTTCTCGCTCGACCCTCGGTCCCCTAGTATTTCCGGAAGGTTATTTGTGTCTTCTTTAGTGAAGACAGAACCAAAGTATTTGTTCAATTGGTCTTCCATTTCTTTGTTCCCCATTATAAATTCACCTGATTCTGTCTGCAAGTGACCTACATTTGTCTTCACTAATCTTTTTCTCTTCGCATATCTATAAATGAGCACAGGTGACCAAAAGTTTGGTCAAAGTTATGTTTTAAGGAGCGTCTTGAAGGAGAAAAGAGAGGTAGAGAGGCAGGGAGGTTTAGGCAGGGAGTTCCAGAGCTTGCGGCCTAGGCAACAGAAGGTTCAGCCACCAATGGTTGAGCGGTTATAATCAGGGATGCTCAGGAGGGACTAAGGGGTTATATGGAAAAAGAATTTGCACTTCTATAGGGGTGTTATCCCTGGTGTCCTGGCCAATATTTATCCCTCAATCAACATCAGTAAAACAAATTATCTGGTCATTATCACATTACTGTTTGTGGGAGCTTCCTGTGCGCAAATTGGATGCCACGTTTCCTACATTACAACAGTGACTACACTCCAAAAAGTACTTCATTGGCTGTAACGCACTTTGAGATGTCCAGTTAAAAGTGCTATATAAATGCATTTTTTCTTTCAAGATTTGATCCTACATTGTTCTTGAGCTGCTCACTATGGCCTGGGATAGGCAGGAGAAAGCCACCCACCAATGTTATTTTCCCACTCTACTCTTGTTGCCATGCTTTAATGGAACAACTGAGATCAAAAACTTATTACAAAGGAATTTGCAGCCACAAACTCAACTGTAACAGTGTAGCTATCTGACAACGAACTGACCAACACAATACACTTTCATGTATGAAAAATGAAATCTACTGCTACGTAACAAGAGGCAAGTAAATTCATGATGTTTTGTTTGGACCAGTGCCTGTATCACTAATTTGAAGCTAATGTTGGTTTAATTGTATACAGCGATGTGTTTCATGTATAGTGCTGTTTTCTTAAGAGTACCACAATTAACCAACAAGGCACTGAACTAATTCTGTTCACTTAATTAAAAAAAGAATAGCTGATCTTAGTCTGACGATAATAGCTAGCAGTATCTTCTTCTACATTCCTTTATCTTTCCCCTTCCCCAATTGGCTGCTGTCTCATGTCCCACCTCACACTGTCCTGCTGGCCACTAACTTACTGGTGGGAGATACCACACTGACTACCATAGGTTGGCCAGGATCAGCACCATCTTGACAATAGGTCATGTGATTCTGTGTGGTCACTTTAGGTCAACTAATCCCCTTCCCCCTACACATTCACTTTCTCCTTTCTCGTAATCCTTTTATCCCACTCCCGGGACTTGAGCACATAAATCTAGGCTGACACTCCAGTGTAGTGCTGAGGGAGTGCTGCACTATCGGAGGTGCCGTCTATCAGTTGAGACATTAAACCGAGGCCCCGTCTGCTGTCTCCAGTGGGCGTAAAAGATTCCATGACACAATTTGGAAGAAGAGCAGGGGAGTTATCCCCAGTGTGGTGGCCAATATTTATCCCTCAATCAACATAACAAAAACAGATTATCTGGTCATCATCACATTACTGTTTGTGGGAGTGGCTTTGTGCAAATTGACTGCATGTTTCCCACATTAAAACAATGACTACACTCCAAAAGTACTTCAGTGGCTGAAAAGTGCTTGGAGACATCTGGTGGTCATGAAAGGCACTATATAAATGCAAATCCTTCTTTCTGTCTAGTAGTTTATTCATTCAGACAAAATGACTAATAATTCATTTTATGTTTGTGGTGCTTATATTATAGATCTTCCATACCTTTGGAACAAATCTGGTAATAGGCTGCTCGGAGAATGATGTCCTATACATATTTATCTGTTCCAGTCGGGCTTGAATACCATAATCTATTTTGAACAGTCATCAAAGCAATAATGTTCTAAACAGTTGCTGCATGAAATGCATGGTTTCCCCAGGAACAAGATGTCGCTCTTATACTAATTAAACTAAAGTGTACAAAATTTCTACACACATATAACATCCTTTGGACCACAATGTGAGAAGGATTTCTCTGGTCACTATGTGTAGCAATATTGCAGATGTGTTCATGATAATTCCTTCATGAACACATTTACAACGTTAAACAGTGACTACCCTTCAAAAGTATTTCATTGGCTGTAAAGCACTTTGGGACATCCCGAGGCCATGAAAAGCACTACATAAATACAGACAGCAACCACGGGGCCAAAGCTTCAAAAGGTAAATAACTCACAGATGGGTTGAAATTGCATGATGTAACATTAGTATGCAAACCATATTGTCGATGAAATTGCCTCTTTGGGAAAAGTCCATTAGCGCCTCGCGAGGTGCTAATAGGGCACTAATTTTTTATCGCTTGGGCGCAGCAGCCAGAACACCTCCCCGCCCCCCTGGAATTTTTGCCCTGGGTAGGGGAGCACACAGCGATGACATAATTGCCATGCGTGCCGACCTCTTACCGCTCCGCGCCAACCCCTTTGTGCCCCGCAGGGGAAATTGCCCCATGGAACTCGAGGTTGCGTGGGATGATGCCAGCATCATCAGCGCCGCGCCCCGCTTCCGCCCCATTAACGCCCCCGCAGTGCCCCATGGAGGCCATTTCCGCCTCCGATACCGCCCCGCAACTTTTTCTCTTTCTAAGTACCCATTTCAGCAATATTTAGCAGTCCATCTCACTGGGCACTAAATCTTCACTAAATTCGAATTGTGTGCCCCAAACAAGGTGCAGGGCAATTTAGCTCCCATTGCATTTACATGAAATTCCTCTTGTTTTAATGAAGATGTTAACATGTTAAAAAAATGGCCTATTACTTCCACTAAATAGTGAACAAATAAACTTCATTCAACTGTACTAAGACGACACAGTGCAATTGCACTCCAACACATTTTGCAAAGTGTATTAATTATTTACTATTATTTAAAAATTAGATAAAATGTTGTTGAGTTTTGCATTTTGAAACCCCAGTGAATACAAATGCACCCTAAATCCTCCAGAAGTAAAAATGTTTTTGAAATGTTTATCAACATATTGATGAATTATTCCATCCACCTAGACATTTTATACATTTTTTTGATAAAGGTTGTTAATGTGTGACATATATCGACAGAAAAAGCATTGGTGTCTAAAGATGTCAGGAAGGTAACTCAATTATTCATAGGATTCTCTATAATTAAGAAACCATGTAAAGTGGTCCTTCCATAATGCATTGTTTGCTCAAACAGTCTACAATATTATTGCACATATGCCACACATTGCCTATACAACAACAACAACTTGCATTTATATAGCATCTTTAATGTAGTAAAACGTCCCAAGGTGCTTCACAGGAGCATTATCAGACAAAATTTGAAATCGAGCATCACATTAAGAGATATTAAAACAGGGGACCAAAAGCTTGGTTAAAGAGGTAGGTTTTAAAGAGTTTCTTAAAGGAGGGGAGAGGTGGAGAGGTTTAAGGAGGGAATTCCAGATCTTGGGGCCTAGATAACTGAAGGCACAGCTGCCAATGGTGCAGTGAAGGAAATCAGGGATGGACAAGAGGTCAGAATCTGCTGAACCCAGAGGTCTTGGTGGACTGTAGGACTGAAGGAGGTCACAGAGATCGGGAGGGGTGAGGCCATGGAACGATTTGAACAAAAGGATAAGAATTTTAAATTTGAGGCATTGCTGGACTGGGAGCCAATGTAGGTCAGCAAACACAGAGGTGATGGGTGAACAGGACTTGGTGCGAGTTAGGATCATTTGTTAACACAGAAATCTTGGATTATAACACACCCACTTCATAGCAGGCTTTATGTATCGTTTATAAAGACTGTAGGGTGAGAGAGATTTACTTTCAATTTTAAAAAAGTTATCATCTGACTTTATTCCTATTTTCTTCCACGTGGCTTTCTTCAGCTGGAAGACTGGAGAGCTTTGAACTTTTCCCTAATGCTATCAATAAACTTGCTAACTGTTCAGCTGGCAGGAGCCAGTTTAATAAGAAGTACAATGACCCCTGTTAATTGTCCCTGATCACTTCCAAAAAGTGAGGAGCTCGGCTATCGTTAGCTTTTTCACCAAGTAACTTGGCGAAGAACCAACTAGGCTGATTACAAACAGACATGACGGTGAAAGTGTCTGGCAGCTTTCTGTCTTAAAATAGCTACCAGGGAGGGGACTGTGTCCGCGATTGTACTACTGGGCTGACAGAGAGGCCCATTAGCGTTGATACGATAAACAACAGGGAGTCGGTCCAAATTTACCAGAGTCTACAGTATCACCAGCTTATCAACAACGACTATTTAAGCAGCAGTAAATTAGAAAGTGCATTATCATCATTTTATCTTTACATGAATAACTTGGCACAAGATGAAGAAATGCAACTCCATGACCAGGCAATTTTGCTTCTTTTTATTGCAAAGAGATTGCCTCAGCATTCATAGGTCATCTGTTTCATGTCCTCAAGATTTAAACTGAAGTTTAAACAAATACAAATGTGGAGTCTTTAAATGAGTTTACCATCAAACAACCAATGGAACAAGATCAAAAACTGGGTCCTCCAAGGCTGAAAGACTCCAACAAGATGGAGCATTTGACAATTTTATCGGTGTAGGCAAAGGGAAGAAAATGAGTCACCAGCAGAACACCCAGTCTCAATCATGGTGTTTCTGTGACAGTGCGTGTCCAACTGACCACAAATAAATGGCCCTGATGATTGAATGTTTTTCTCTCTTTGAATGTTAATGCACATTCTTGCTATGATATGAACTGAGCTTGAGTCAGATCAAACAGACAAAGAACAACAAAGGAAGAAACAAGAAATTAATTCCCTGAAAGCACAAGCAGCCGGGGCAGTCTAATCATTCAGACCCAACAGGGGTACATTATTATATCTGGGATCTGAATGGCTGTGTATCTGGAAGTCTGCCAGAAATGTCACACATGGGTCAGGTTGCGTGCCTGCCAATGAACACAAGTGTGCCTGATAGTGCCCTGTGAGTGCCGTGTGAGGATAAGGATCAGTGTGGTTTCCACAGGTAGCCACTGAGCAGCCTTTTCACTGACGATGCATGTACATAAGAACATAAGAAATAGGAACAGAAGTAGGCCATACGGCCCCTCGAGCCTGCTTCGCCATTCAATAAGATCATGGCTGATCCAATCATTGACTCAGCTCCACTTCCCCGCCCGCTCCCCATAACGCCTTATTCCCTTATCGTTTAAGAAACTATTTCTGCCTTAAATTTATTCAATGTCCCAACTTCCACAGCTCTCTGAGGCAGTGAATTCCACAGATTTACAACCCTCTGAGAGAAGAAATTTCTCCTCATCTCTGTTTTAAATGGGGGGCCCCTTATTCTAAGATCATGCCCTCTAGTTCTAGTCTCCCCCATCAGTGCAAACATCCTCTCTGCATTCACCCGGTCAAGCCCCCCTCATAATCTTATACGTTTTGATAAGATCATCTCTCATTCTTCTGAATTCCAATAAGTAGAGGTCCAACCTACTTAACCTTTCCTCATAAGTCAAACCCCTCATCCCCGGAATCAACCGAGTGAACCTTCTCTGAACTGCTTCCAAAGCAAGTATATCCTTTCGTAAACATGGAACCAAAACTGTACGCAGTATTCCAGGTGTGGCCTCACCAATACCTTGTATAACTGTAGCAAGACTTCCCTGATTTTATACTCCATCCCCTTTACAGTAAAGGCCAAGATACCATTGGCCTTCCTGATCACTTGTTGTACCTGCATATTATCCTTTTGTGTTTCGTGCACAAGTACCCCCAGGTGCCGCTGTACTGCGACACTTTGCAATCTTTCTCCATTTAAATAATAACTTACTCTTTGATTTTTTTTCTGCTAAAGTGCATGACCTTACACTTTACAACATTATACTCCATCAGCCAAATTTTTGCTCACTCACTTAGAATGTCTATGTCCTTTTGCAGATTTTTTGTGTCCTCCTCACACATTGCTTTTCCTCCCATCTTTGCATCGAGAGCAAACTTGGCTACGTTACATTCAGTCCCTTCTTCCAAGTCATTAATATAGATTGTAAATAGTTGGGGTCCCAGCACTGATCCCTACGGCATCCCACTAGTTACTGGTTGCCAACCAGAGAATGAACCATTTATCCCGACTCTCTGTTCTCTGTTCGTTAGCCAATCCTCTATCCATGCTAATATATTACCCCCAACCCCGTGAACTTTTATCTTCTGCAGTAGCCTTTTATGTGGCACCTTGTCAAATGCCTTCTGGAAGTCCAAATACACCACATACACTGGTTCCCCTTTATCCACCCTGTTTGTTACATCCTCAAAGAATTCCAGCAAATTTGTCAAACATGACTTCCCCTTCATAAATCCATGCTGACTCTGCCTGACCGAATTTTGCTTTTCCAGATGTCCTGCTACTGCTTCTTTAATAATGGACTCCAACATTTTCCCAACCACAGATGTCAGGCTAACTGGTCTAAAGTTTCCTGCTTTTTGTTAGATCTTTGTCTCTCCGGATGCATTTGCAATCACCATAGTTTGCTGGGATGGAGGAGGAGGTGATGTTTACGGTACTAATGCAGGGAGTTTGGAAATTGTTACTTTCCCACCAGAGGAAAGTTCAGAAAATATGGAAACTGTATATTGGATAAAATGTCTAATGCATGAGCATGGGGTTCAGTACCATAATAGCTTAGGGAGCAGAAAATTATCAAAGTTGAAACCCCACAAAGCATTTTACTTACTTTTGTATTCTGGATGAGCCACACTTTAGCAAGAAATTATATAAATTTAGTTTTTTTAAACTTCAGTGAGAGTCTTTGATTTTCTTCAGTTTTGTCTCCCTACCCCTCTGGCAACTTCTCTTTGAGCATATTACCTTGTTCCACCCCTCACGTCTCTCTTTTAAAATCCTTATTCTGTACTGCCCATCCAAATGCCACAGCAACTTTTTCAATGAGCTATCTTTTCTCCTTTCCTCCCTTTGGGCCCAATTTTGGCCCTCCGGTTTTTTTGGCGCACCTCCGAGCCCCTGCCGACATTTTAGATCAGAAGCAGTGCCAAAAATAATCCGTGTGATCATGGCCGATTCTCAGGCCGTCTGTGGAGCTGGCATGGCGCAGAACAAAGAGAAGGGGGCGGAGCTAGGTCCCGGCACTGAAAACAGTGCCAGGACCTCTGCACATGCGTGCTAGAGTCTGCGCGCATGTGCAGTTGCTCCTGGCAGGCCGTTTCAGCAAACGCGCGCTGCAGGCTGTGTGGGAGGGGCCATAGCACGCCGACCCTAGCCCTGGCCGAATGGGCTCCTTCATCGGCAGCCCACTGCGTTACCTAACGTATGACTTCTATTTCTTATTTGTTATTTACTGGTTGATTTTAGTACTTTAGGTGCAGGGTTTCTTCTATTTTTTTTTATTTTTTATTTATTGATTGCTTATTACTTTGGTCTTGGTGCTTTAAAGGCAGGGTTCCTTCTATTTTATTTGTTAATTAATTGCTTACTACTTTTTGTGCTTTGTTTGGTGCTTGTGGTGCTTTAAATGTAGTTATTTGCGTTGATTCCTTAACTGTAAGGTCTTTCTATGGACACATATACTGACCTAAGTTAGTTTAGTACAACTTTTTTCTGGCTAAATTGTCATAAATGGTGTAAGTGGCTGGGAATGCCCCCTTTTGAAAAAAAAACGGACCTAACAAAAAACCTAACTAACTCACTTACACTGGCGCAAATTAAATGGCCATATTTGCAACTAAAAAGATACACCAGAAAATATGTTACACCAAAAAAATGGTGCAACTCATGGGGAAATTTGGGCCCTCTGTCTCTGCGCCTAGCGACTTAGTCAGTGATTTCAACTTCCATCTCAATTCATTCTGCTCCTTCTCCACTGAGTTCACTGCACTCCTTTTTTCCCTTAATCTCTCCCTTCATGTCAACTCCACCCATATACACAGCCACCCCCTCGATCTCATCATCTCACGCAGCCTCATTATCCCCTCTTTAACCATCACTGTTAAGGCAATCTCTTACCATTTTCTTATCTCACTCTCTACCCATATTCCCCTTTCCCCATCTAAACCCTTTTCCTATCTACCCCTGGAAAAAAACTCTCCCTCAGGTCACTTAACACTGCACTTTTTAATTCCCAAGCCTTTAGCCTACTCTTCTCGATGACATCTCTGCAGCTACTGATTTAGTAAATTACCCCCTCTCCAACACCTTTGATGCCCTTGTCCCCATTAAAATTATTACACTCTCTCACCTCTCCAGGGACTTGAGCACAAAATGTCCAAGCTGACACTTCAGTGCAGTGCTAAGGGAATGCTGCATGTCAGCGCACAGGTAGACATTTGGGAGTATGACATTATAGCCATTACAGAAACATGGCTGAAAGAGGGGCAGGTTTGGCAGATCAATATTCCTGGCTACAGGATTTTTAGACAAGATAGAGAGGGGGGTAAAAAGGGGGGGGTCGCGGTACTGATTAAATAAACTATTACAGCTGTGAGGAGGGATGATATGTTAGAGGGATCATCAGATGAGGTCAAATTGAAAAATAAAAAAGGGGCGATCACACTGCTGGGCATGTATTATTGACCCCAAACAGTGGGAGGGAGATAGAGGAGCAAATATGTAGGCAAATTGCTGTGAAGTCCAAAAACCATAGGATAGTAATAGTAAGGGATTTTAACTATCCAAATATTGATTGGGACAAATTTAGTGTGAAGGCTTTGGAGGGTGTGGAATTCTTGAAATGCATTCAAGAGAACTTTTATAGTCAGTATGCAACAAGTCCAACACGAAGGGTGGCGGTCTTGGATTTAGTTTTGGGGAATGAAGCTGGCCAGGTTGAAGGGGTATTAGTGGGAGAGTATTTGGGTGCCAATGACCATAATTCAGTCAGATTCAAGTTGGTTATGGATAAGGATAAGGATAGGCCTGGAATAAAAGTTCTGAATTGGGGAAAAGCTAATTTTGCTAAGTTAAGGAGTGATTTGGCCATAGTGGACTGGAAACAGCTACTTGTGGGTAAATCAGTGTCGGAACAGTGGGAGGCATTTAAGGAGGAGATCCGGAAGGCTCAGGCCAAATATGTGCCCTTAAAGAAAAAGGCTGGGAAAAATAATGCTAGAGCCCCCTGAATGTCGAGGGACTTACAGGAGAGCATTAAGAAAAAAAGGGACGCTTATGTCATATACCAACGGCTAAATACTATAGAATCTTTAGAGGAATATAGAAAGTTAAGAGACAAGATTAAAAAGGATATTAGGAATGCTGAGAGAGAGCACGAGAAATTCTTGGCCAGTAAAATTAAGGCAAACCCAAAGATATTCTATAAATATAATAAGAGTACAAGGGTAACTAAAGAAAGGGTAGGGCCTATTGGAGACCATGAGGGTAATCTTTGTGTGGAGGCGGAAGATGTTGGCAAGATTCTTAATGAATACTTTGCATCTGTTTTCACAAAGGAAAGGGGCAATGTAGATTATGCTATCGAGGAGGAGTGTGATATTCTGGATGAAATAAACATAGTGAGAGTGGAAGTATTAAGGGGCTTAGCAGCTTTGAAAGTAAATAAGTCCCCAGGCCTGGATGAAATGCATCCCAGGCTGTTGAGCGAAGTAAAAGAGGAAATAGCAGAGGCCTTGATCATCATTTTCCAGTCCTCTTTGGATCTGGGCATGGTGCTGGAGGATTGGAGGACTGCTAATGTAGTACCCTTGTTTAAGAAGGGAGAAAGGGATAGGCCGAGTAATTACAGGCCTGTCAGCCTAACCTCAGTGGTGGGAAAATTATTGGAAAAAATCCTGAAAGACAGGATAAATCTACATTTGGAAAGGCAAGGATTAATTGGGAGAGTCAGCATGGATTTGTTAAGGGAAGATCATGTTTGACTAACCTGATTGAATTTTATGAGGAGGTAACCGAGAGGGTCGATGAGGGTAGTGCATATGATGTGGTATATATGAACTTTAGCAAGGCTTTTGATAAGGTCCCTCATGGTAGACTGGTCAGGAAGGTTAAAGCTCATGAGATCCAGGGCAAAGTGGCAAGTTGGATCCAAAATTGGCTTGGCGGTAGGAAGCAAAGGGTAATGATTGATGGATGTTTCTGTGACTAGAAGAATGTTTCTAGTGGGGTTCTGCAGGGCTCAGTACTGGGCCCCTTGCTTTTTGTGGTATATATCAACGATTTAGATTTGAATATAGGGAGTATGATTACGAAGTTTGCAGACGACACTAAAATTGGCTGTGTGGTTGATAATGAAGAGGAAAGTCATGGGCTGCAGGAGGATATCAATCCACTGGTCAGGTGGGCAGAACAGTGGCAAATGGAATTTCATTCAGAGAAGTGTGAGGTGATGCACTTTGGAAGGGCTAATAAGGAAAGGGTATACACATTAAACGGTTGGCCACTTAATAGTGTAGATGAACAAAGGGACCTTGGAGTGCTTATCCACAGATCCCTGAAAGTAGCAGGCCAAGTGGATAAGGTGGTTAAGAAGGCATATGAAATGCTTGCCTTTATTGGCCGAGGCATAGAATTTAAGTGCAGGGAGGTTATGCTTAAATTGTATAATACTTTGGTTAGGCCACAGCTGTACTGCATGCAGTTCTGGTCGCTATATTATAGGAAGGACGTGACTGCACTGGAGAGGGTGCAGAGGAGATTTACTTGGATGCTGCCTGGAATGGAGAATCTTAGTTCTGAGGACAGATTGGATAGGCTGGGTTTGTTCTCATTGGAACAGAGGAAATTGAGAGGAAACCTCATTGAGATGTACAAAATATTGAGAGGCCTGGACATAGTGGATAGTAAGTGTCTATTTCCATTGGTGGAAGGGTCTATTATAAGGGAGCATAGTTTTAAGGTGGTTGGTGGAAGGTTTAGAGGGGATTTGAGAGGGGGGGGGGGCTTCTTTACGCAGAGAGTTGTGGGGAGCTGGAACTCGCTGCCTGGAAGAGTGGTGAATGCAGAAACCGTCACCACTTTTAAGAGATGGTTGGATGGGCACTTAAAGTGCCGTAACCTGCAGGATTATGGACCCAGAACTGGTAATTGGGATTAGACTGGATGAACTTTTGTTGGACGATGCAGATATAATGGTAAATACTGCAGGGAATCGAATACGGCTAGGGTGATCTCCTGGTCTAGTTTCGATTGCCTGGATAGGTCAGAGAGGAATTTTCCCAGATATTTTCTCCCAAAATTGGCCAGAGTTTTTATCTGTTTTTTGCTTGTCCCAGGAGATCACATGGCTTCAGTTAGGGCGGACTGTACAATGTTTCAGTATAAGGGGTGTCGCAGTTGTGTGAGATGGACTGGTTGGGCTGGGTGTTCTTTGCCTTTCCGTCATTGTTCATAGGTTTATATGTAAACTTTAGGGCTGCTGACCAAGGGCCTTGCGGCTCTTTGTTGGCCGGCGTGGACACGATGGGCCAAAATGGCCTCCTTCTGCGCTGTAAATTTCTATGTTTCCATGTTTCTAGGTGCCGTGTTTCGGATGAGACGTTAAACTGAGGCCTCGTCTGCTCTCTCAAGTTGACGTAAAAGATCCCATGGCACTATTTCGAAGAGGAGCAGGGGAGTTATCCCCAGTGTCCTGGCCAATATTTATCCCTCAATCAACATTAAAAAAAAACAGATTATCACGTCGCTGTTTGTGGGAGCTTGCTTGTGCTCAAATTGGCTGCCACGTTTCCCACATTACAACAGTAACTACACTCCAAAAGTACTTTATTGGCTGTAAAGCACTTTGAGATGTCTGCTGTTCTCCACCACTAGCTATGTTCTCAAACCACCCTCCCCTGCCTCCTCCACCCTCACCTCCAACAATAAATATGAGGAGCTCATGGACTTCTTTGTTAAAAAGATTGACAACATCTGTTCAACTGCTTCTGCTTTCAATTCCCTCTCTTCTCCTAGCCCACCGGACCTTATCTACTCTCTGCTTTCCCTTTGCCCTAACCCTAAATTTGCATATTTCTCTAATTTCTCACCTATCTCCCCTCTTGCCCTTTCAAAGTTCATCTTGTCAATGGGATCAACTTCCTGCTCTCTCGACCCTATTCCTACCAAATTTCTAAAAGCCCAACTTTCCTTCTTGGTTTCCATGTTAGCAGGTATTGTTAACGGTTCTCCTCCGGTATTGTCCCCGTTTCCTTCAAGTCATCACCCCTCTCCTCAAAAAGAACCCTTGATCCCTCCGACATTGGAAACTATTAGCCCCATCTCCAACCTCCCTTTCCTTTCCAAAGTTCTTCAATGTGTTGTAGCCTCCCAAATCTTTGATCATCTTTTACAGATCTCCTTGTTTGACTCCCTCCAATCAGGCTTCCGCCCCTGCCACAGCACTGAAACTGCTCTTACCAAAGTCACAAACGACATCCTAATTGACTGTGACAACGGTAATCTACCCTTCTTGTCCTTCTGGACCTGTCTGCAGCCTTTAGCATGGTTGACTACAAAATTCTGCTCCACTGCCTCTCCACCATCATCCAGCTGAATGGGACTACACTCGCCTGGTTCCATTCCTATCTTTCCAGCCATAACCATAGAATCACCTGCAATGGCTTCTCTTCCTGATCCTGCACTCTCAGCTCTGGTGGCCCCCCAATGATTTATCCTTGGCCCCCTCCTCTTAAATATCTACATGCTCCCCTACGGTGACATCATCCAACAACACAATGTGATTTTTTCCATGTACGCTGATGATACCCAGCTCAACCTCTCCTCCGCCTCTCTTGAACCCTCCACTGCCTCTATAATATCGGACTGCTTGTCCAACATCCAGCACTGGATGGGTAGACATTTCCTCCAAATAAATATCAGGATGACCGAAGCCATTGTCTTTGGTTCACGCCACAAACTCCATTCCCTTTCCACTGATGCGATCTCTCTTCCCCCGGCAACTGTCTAAGGCTGACCATGTCTATTCGCACCCCTGGTGTCATATTTGATCATGAATTGAGCTCCCTACCTCATATCCATTATATCACTATGACTGCCCACTCCCACCTCCAAAGTATCACCCGTCTTCGCCCTTACCGCAACTTATCTGCTGCTAAAACCCTCATCCATGCCTTTACCACCTCTTGACTTGATTATTCCAATGCACTCCCTAGTTCTACCCTTCATAAACTTCAGGCCATCCAAAACTCTGCCGCCTATGTGCTAACTCACACCAAGTCCCGCTCACCCATCTCCCCTGTGCTCGCTGACCTACATTGGCTTCCAGTTAAGCAACGGCTCGATTTTAAAATTCTCATCCTTGTTTTCAAATACCTCCATGGCCTCGCCCCTCCCTATCTCTGTAATCTCCTCTGACCCTATAATCCCCCTAGACCTCTGCGTTCCACCTATTCTGGCCTTTTGAACATCACCGATTTTAAATGCATCACATTGGCGTTCATGCCTTCAGCTGCCTAGGTTCTGGAATTCACTCAATAAATCTCTCCACTTCTTTTTCCTCCTTTAAGACGTTCCTTAAAACCTACCTCTTCAACCAAGCTTTTGATCATCTGCCCTAACATCTCCTGTTGTCAAATTTATTCTTTGATAACACACCTGTGAAACGTCTTCGGACGTTTTATTACATTAAAGGTGTTAAATAAATATAAGTTGTTGTTGTTAGGAGGGCGTAATGAGATTTGGGGAAAAGCTGAAACACTTGGCTGATCTCAGACAATCTAAGCAGGAATTAGGGCTTCTCAACCAAACTGCTTAGAGTAATTGGGGGCAGCTCATAACACACTTGGTTCAGACCAGGAAAGGAACTGGTTGCAATAGGAGAACGGAAAGGTGTGATGTTGAACATAAAGCACAATTTATTCAAACAAAAACAGTCGTGTTATGTAACTTTTAGATTAATGACAATAAAAATAGATTATAAGATTGTGTGCTGATCTCGCAGCATATTACATGAAAAGAGTTGCATAGTTGTTACAATTGAATTGGATGCCTTAAGTCAATTTTGTTCCTGCTCTTATATTTAATTAAATCTGCAGTTTAGATCTTTCCCAGAATCAGTATCCCAGATATGCGTCAGGTTGTAGAAAACACTGCATCCAGTGGTCTAAAGCCACCCCTAAGTCCCTTGCCGAGTATATGGCATCGTCACCCTTAGTTGGAAAAGTCTGGGAGTGGCATTGGGCAGGGTGGGGTGGGAAACAGATCAGCCGGAATATGGTAGTGAGCATCAGAAAACATCAGGAATATGGTTTCACTGGGTTTCCAGGAGTTTTCCAATCGTCCTTGGAAGGGGTGCAACCTTTGCAGGCCGCTTAGTCAGGTCAGTGATGTCGGGGTGTGAAGGGAGCAGCCTGGAGGCCTGAACAATAGATTAAAATTAAAATCTGCGTTGGTCACCTTACACAGGGAGCTGAAAGGCTGTGGTCTTAGAAGGGGAAGTCAGGGAGGGGAGTCAGGAGATGGGGAGTCGGAGGTGGTGGGTGGTGCAGGGGGAGAGTCGAGAGGTGGGGAGTCAGGAGATGGGGAGTCGGGGGGGGGGGGGTGGTGCAGGGGGAGAGTCGAGAGGTGGGGAGTCGGGGGGTGGAGTTGGGGGGGAGGGTGTCGGTGGGGGGGTCGGAGGGGGTTGGTAAGGATTTTTCCATCTGCAGGCGGCACTGGAGATGGACCCATAGTTGCGCAGATGCTCGCTGGGCCAATGTAAACGAGCTATCCTCCCACTGATCCTTCAAATTCCAGTAGGTCACTGCGGAAGGGCATCCCTTATGTGTAACCTTATGTCCCATGGATTCTCGAGCTCTATATAATTAGAACTATGAACTACCAATAGGATATCTTAGAATATTTATTGCATGTCTCTTACAGTCATTATCCCAGTTTTTACCAGTGGTATTTCACAGAACTTGTGCTGTAGGTGCTATCGGCTTTTTGTGTTTGTTTTGTTGTGTTTGTTGAAGCGAGCTCAATTTGTGGAGCATTGGACTGGCGGCCAATAGATCCTGGAATTGAATGCTGGTGCAGTTCAGTCTTTCATGGCGAATAATACATCTTGGAATGCGACCGAGAGTAGGACACTAGAGGGACTGTGTATGGTGCTTTTCATTCTGTCACAAGTACTGTTTTCTACCACCCGCTATTGTAATAGAAACAGATATCAGCACCACTTCATGCTACCATCAGGTGGCGATGAGATCAGCCCAAGGCTGGATTTCCTACCTCTTGCCAGAAAAGAGTTGGAGTGGAACCTCTACCCGCTGCCCCAACCGCACCTTGACCCAAACTCAGTTTCCTGGGTCAGAGGTTATTATCTATGCAGGGCAAGCTGCCAACGGGATTTCTGCCACTGAGCAGGAGCCCACCTATGCCAAAGATGGTGCAACACGACATTCTCTCCACCACCAGAAGAGAGAACGCCGAGCCGAGGCCCAAAATTGGTACAGCTTTAGTGTCTGAGGGGAAGGAGAGGTGCCCACCACCAGGCCTGCTCCCGCTAAAAAAGGCCTCAGCAGTACTTTTCCCATTGCTTTATGGACTACTGTACCCCTCTCTGGTGGTCCATGGCTTGATCGGCAACAGCAGCAGAAAGCTGTGAAATCAGATGGATTACTGGGTCCTATTTCCCCACCGTAATTTACTTCTGGCAATGAAATGAAATGGTACCCAGCAGCCTTACTTGGTGGGATGGGAGGTTGAAAATCTAGGTCAGGGTGGGGACATGGCAGCAGGGCTCTCGAACCAATTTTCCACCACTGCAACCACCAGATTTCGGCAGCATATCAGAGAAATGTCCAGCCACCAGTGTCAACCTTAGATTGACCCTATATCAAATACTGCCATTTGCTGTACTTACCCGAATTATCGCTTCACCTTTCAGACTTTAAAAAAAATTTGTTCCGGGATGTTCGAGTCGCTGGCAGGACCAGCATTTATTGCCCATCTCTAATTGCCCTTGACAAGGTGGTGGTGAGCTCCCTTCTTGAACCGCTGCATTCCGTGGTGAAGGTACACTAGCAGATCAATTACTTTGGTTCTGTCTTCACTAAGGAAGGCACGAATAACCTCCCGAAAATATAAGAGGACCAAGGGTCTAGTGAGAAGGGGGAACTGAGGGAAATCCTTATTAGTCAGGAAATGGTGTTAGGGAAATTGAAGAGACTGAAGGACGATAAATCTCCAGGGCCTGATAGTCTGCATCCCAGAGCCCTAGAAATAGTTGATGCATTGGTTGGCATTTTCCAACATTCCATGGACTCAGGATCAGTTCCGATGGATTGGAGGGTAGCTAATGTAACCCCACTTGTTAAAAAAAGAGGGAGAGAGAAAACAGGGAATTATAGACCGGTTAGCCGAACATCGGTGGTGGGGAAAATGCTGGAATCAATTAGTAAAGTTGTTTTAGCAGCGCATTTGGAAAGCAGTGACAGGATCAGTCCAAGTCAGCATGGATTTATGAAAGGGAAATCATGCTTGACAAATCTTCTAGAATTTTTTGAGGATGTAACTAGTAGAGTGGATCAGGGAGAACCAGTGCATGTGGTGTATTTGGACTTTCAAAAGGCTTTTGACAAGGTCCCACACAAGAGATTAGTGTGCAAAATTAAGGCACATGGTATTGGGAATGATGTATTGGCGTGGATAGAGAAATGGTTGGCAGACAGGAAGCAAAGAGTGGGAATAAACGGGTCCTTTTCGGAATGGCAGGCAGTGACTAGTGGTCTGCCGCAGGGTTCAGTGCTGGGACCCCAGCTATTTACAATATACATTAATGATTTAGGCAAAGGAATTGAATGTAATATCTCCAAGTTTGCAGATGACACTAAGCTGGGTGGCAGTGTGAGCTGTGAGGAGGATGCTAAGAAGCTGCAGGCGGACTTGGACAGGTTAGATGAGTGGGCAAATGCATGGCAGATGCAGTATAATATGGATAAATGTGAGGTTATCCACTTTGGTGGCAAAAACAGGAAGGCAATTTTTATCTGAATGTTGACAGATTAGGAAAAGGGGAGGTGCACTGAGACCTGGGTGTCATGGTACATCAGTCATTGAAGGTAGGCATGCAGGTACAGCAGGCAGTAAAGAAAACAAATGACATGCTGGCCTTCATAGTGAGGGGATTTGAGTATAGGAGCAAGGAAGTCTTGCTGCAGTTGTACAGGGCCTTGGTGAGACCACACCTTGAGTATTGTGTGCAGTTTTGGTCTCCTAATCTGAGGAAGGATGTGCTTGCTACTGAGGGAGTGCAGCGAAGATTCACAAGACTGATTCCCGGGATGGCAGGACTGACATATGTGGAAAGACTGGATCGGCTAGGCTTATCCTCACTGGAATTTAGAAGAATGAGAGGGGATCTCATAGAAACGTATAAAATTCTGACGGGACTGGACAGGTTAGATGCAGGAAGAATATTCCCAATGTTGGGGAAGTCCAGAACCAGGGGACACAGTCTAAGGATAATGGGTAAACCATATAGGACGAGATGAGGAGAAACTTTTTCACCAGAGTGTTGTGAACCTGTGGAATTCTCTGCCACAGAAAGTTGTGGAGTCCAGTTCGTTGGACGTATTCAAAAGGGAGTTGGATGTGGCTCTTACTGCTAAAGGGATCAGGGGGTATGGAGAGAAGGCAGGGATGGGATACTGAGGTTGCTTGATCAGCCATGATCATATTAAATGGTGGTGCAGGCTCGAAGGGCCGAATGGCCTGCTCCTGCATCTATTTTCTATGTTTCTATGTTTTTTACACCCACAGTGCTGTTAAGGAGGGAGTTCCAGGATTTTGACACAGCGACGATGAAGGAACGGCAATATATTTCCAAGTCAGGATGGTGTGTAACTTGGAGGGGAATTTGCAGGTAATGGTGCCCCCATGCGCCTGCTGCCCTTGTCCTTCTAGGTGGTAGAGGTTGCGGGTTTGGGAGGTGCTGCCGAAGAAGCCTTCGTGAGTTGCTGCAGTGCATCTTGTAGATGGTACACACAGCAGCCACGGTACACCAGTGATGGTGGGAGTGAATGTTGAAGGTGGTGGATGGGGTCCCAGTCAAGTGGCCTGCTTTGTCCTGGATGGTATTGAGCTTCTCGAGTGTTGTTGGAGTTGCACTGGCAAGTGGAGAGTATTCCATCACACTCCTGACTTGTGCCTTGTCGATGGTGGAAAAGCTTTGGGGAGTCAGGAGGTGAGACACTCGCAGCAGAATATCCAGCCTCTGACCCACTCTTTTTGCCACAGTATGTATGTGGCTGGTCCAATGATGTTTCTGGTAAATGGTGAACCCCAGGATGTTGATGGTGGGGGATTCGGTGATGGTAATGGAGTTGAATATCAAGGGGAGGTGGTTAGATTCTTGCTGGTTGGAGATGGTCATTGGCTGGCAATGTGGTGTGAATATTACTTGCCACTTATCAGCCTGAGCCTGAATGTTGTCCAATTCTTGCTGCATGCGGGCATGGACTGTTTGAGTTTCCAAGGAGTAGACGAATGGAACTGAACACTGTGCAATCATCAACGAATATCCCCACTTCTGACCTTATGATGGAGGGAAGGTCATTGATGAAGCAGCTGAGGATAGTTTGGCCGAGGACACTGCCCTGAGGAACTCTTGCTGTGATGTCCTGGGGCTGGGATGATTGACCTCCAAGAATCACAACCATCTTCCGTTGTGTTAGTTATGACTCAGCCAGTGGAATGCTTTCCCCGATTCCCACTGACTTCAAATTTTACTAGGGCGCCTTAATGTCACACTCGGTCAAATGCTGCCTTGATATCAAGGGCAGTCACTCTCCCCTCACCTCTAGAATTCAGCTCTTTTGTCCATGTTTGGACCAAGGCTGTAATGAGGTCTGGAGCCGAGTGGTCCTGGCTGAACCCAAACTGAGCATTAGTGAGCAGATTTTTGGTGAGTAAGTGTCGCTTTATAGCACTGTTGATGACACCTTCCTTCACTTTGCTGGTGATTGAGAGTAGATTGATGGGCAGTAATTGGCCGGAGTGGATTTGTCCTGCTTTTTGTGGAAAGGACACACCTGGACAGTTTTTCACGTTGTCGGGTAGATGTCAGTGTTGTAGCTGTACTGGAACAGCTTGGCTAGAGACGTGACTAGATCTGGAGCATGAGTCTTCAGCACGACAGCTGGGATGTTGTCAGGTCCCATAGTCTTTGCTGTATCCAGTGCGCTCAGCCGTTTCTTGACATCATGTGGAGTGAATCGAATTGGCTGAAGACTGGCTTTTGTAATGGTGGGGATGTCAGGAGGAGGCCGATATGGATCATCAATGATATTTCTGGCTGAAGATGGTTGCAAACGCTTCAGCCTTGTCTTTTGCATTTGCATGCTGGGCTCCACCATCATTGAAGATGGGGATATTCATGCAGCCTCCTCCTCCCATTAGTTGTTTAATTTTTCACCACCATTGGATGTGGCAGGACTGCAGAGCTTTGAGCTGATCTGTTGATTGTGGGATCGCTTAGCTCTGTTTATAGCATGCCGCTTCTGCTGCTTAGCATGCATATAGTCCTGTGTTGCAGCTTCCCCAAGTTGGTACCTCATTTTTAGTTACACCTGGTACTGTTCCTGGCAAGCTCTTCTGCACTCCTCATTGAACCAGGTTTGGTTCCCTGGCTTGATGGTAGAGAGAGGAATATGCTGAGCAATGAGGTTACAGATTGTGGTGGAATAGAATTCTGCTGCTGCTGATGGCCAACAGGCTGTTCTGAATCTGTTTCATTTAGCACGGTGGTAGTGCCACACAACACGATGGAAGGTGTCTTCAGTGTGAAGACGAGACTTCGTCCCCACAATGACTGTGTGGTGATCACTTCTACCAATGCTGCCATGGACAGATGCATCTGCAACAGGTAGATTGATGAGGGTGAGGTCAAGTAGGTTTTTCCATCGTGTTGGTTCTCTCACTACCTGCTGCAGGCCTAGTCTGGCAGTTATTTCCTTCAGGACTCAGCCAGCTCAGTCAGTAGTGGTGCGACTGAGCCACTGTTGGTGATGGACATTGAAGTCCCCCACCCAAAGTACATTCCGTACCCTGTCTACCCTCAGTGCTTCTTCCAAGTAGTGTTCAACATTGGGGCAATTGCATTCTTAAGAAGTGCACAAAATTCTTTCAAGTATGTACGTCAATGATAGCACTGACAAATTAATCTTTTTACATTCAAATAAGTCTCTTTTGATTTGAACAGCATAGATATATTTGAAACACTGTACATATTTGTATAATTCTTCTTAATAAAATTAATGGCTCCCATTATTTTTTGTGGTTAGGCTAAAGTTCAAGCATGTACAGTGATACTATTACATTGTATTAATTATTGCACTGTGTGACTGTGTTTGAGGCAGTACCTCTGCAGAGTATTCTGAGGAAGTGGTTAATCAAAATTTATTTGCATGACGAGTGGATTTACAATGTGAGCATGCCTACATTCATTTGTCAAATATGCGCTTTACTATCAGAGAGTGATCATTTAAACGGTAACCAATTTTCTATGCAGTATTCCATGTACTTCATAATCACTAGCAGTTGGGTCTTACGAGGTCAAGACTAACAGCAGGAGTGCAATTCAGGTCTCCGAACCTGAGTTGTGTTACAGAACATAGATCAGTGGGATCATCATTCACATCATACCCAAAGCTGCCACATTGCTTCAGTCAGTGTTGTACTGATCCTTGGATGGCCTGAGTTTGTTTTGGAAACTTAACTCCAGGGCTGACTAGAAACAATTATCTAGATTTTCCCATGAGGATGCTGCACATGTTTCTCTCCATCTGACTTCATTAACCAGTTAACAAGTCCCTACCAAGATTTGTTTTCCTCTCTTTTCATAATTTAGCACAAAGTAGAGGGAATTATGTATTTTGGAGCTAACTGCTTTACTCAAGCTTAATCACTTCTCCATTTATGTTACACGTCATTCCATGAGGAAAATATGCACCCTTAAAGCTAAAGGCCCCCAATTTCATTAAGACACAACCCGGACAATTATGCGGTGATCTCGTCTACTGGTGCCCTCTGGCACTGAGCTGGTCAGCAGGCAGATAAAAGTGCAGCTATGGGCACATCTCTGTAACCAACTACCCCCATCCAACCAGAAACTCTGGCGTCCACCTACCAATGAGGGCAAGGGCCTCATCACAGCCCTCTGGGATAGTGAATTCCAAAGACTCACCACCCTTTGAGTGAAAAAATGTCTCCTCATCTCAATTTTAAATGGCCAACCTCTTATTTTGAGATTGTGACCCCGAGTTTTAGACTCCCCAGCCATGGGAAATTTCCTCCCAGCATCTACCCTGTCAAGCCCCTTAAGAATTTTATGTTTCAATTAGATCACCTCTCATTCTTCTAAACTCCAGGGAATATAAGCCTAGTCTGCCCAATCACTCAGGTTGGGCAATAAATTCCAGCCCTGCCAGCAATGCCCAAATTCTGAGAATTCATTTCTAAAAATTCAACCCCATAGATTTAGAACATATTGTACTAAAACATAACAAAAAGCAAAGGGTAAGTACTGTATGAAACTGTATAATTCACTTTTCAGATTGTAAATCTTTTCCATTTGACAGCATTTCTATCTTACTTTGGACAATGTGTGGTTAGATCACATCAGACTTTCTGTAACTCCATCTATAATATTATTCACATTGACATTCACCAACAATGAGAAATATCAGTCTTTGGCAAAAACAGAATTGGAAATTGGAGATAAAGTCCAGTTCAATTCAGTCTCCGGAGTATAAACTTAAGAAAACATGGTTGAGTGTAAAGGTAGTAACACCTGCCAAGCTGTCAAAATATCTGACTTCAAGCTGAGTTCTTCAACAGCTCTGTAGCATTCATTGGGATAAAGGTTATTATAAAAATACTACATTGATTTAAAGCATAGAAAATGTATCATATGATACCCCAAACTTAGACATATGATCATAAAGGCTTTAAATCATAACCAAGGCCTGAACAATTTAAGATTCCACCAATTCCTTTGGATCTGGAAGGCAATTATTGCTATTTAACCTTGGCTCATGGCAGCATTCTTGCCTCTTAAGGTCATGGGACCAGCCCCACTCCAAGGATTTGAGGATATAATCCAGGCTAAGACTTCAGTGCAGTACTGAGGAAGTGCTGCACTGTCAGAGGTGTCATCTTTTTGGCCTCTCAGATGGATATAAACGATTCCATGGCATATTGAAAAAGAACAGATAAGTTGTCCTGGCCAAAATTTATCCCTCAACCAATACCATCAAAAACAGATTCTCTGGTCATTTATTTGATTGCTGTTTGTGGGACCTTGCTCTCTGAAGATTGGCTGTTATGTTTGGCTGTTATAACAAGATAGCTAACAACACTTCAAAAGTAATTCATTGGCTGTGAAGTACTTTGGGATGTCCTGAGGATGTGGTGCCATAAAAATGTAAGTTCTTTCCTTTCCTAAAAATAACAGTTTACAGTTGACAATTGCTTCAGTGACCATACAACTGAGGTTTTGTCACAAGTGAAAATGGTCATTCATAAAATTGGATTGGGTAAAATTGGATTAAACTGATGCTAACTATCCCATTGAAAATATTTCTCCAAAAGCATTAACTTGAGGAAATAACGTCTTGTAGGAAAGAATACAATGGTTACAACCCTCGTATAAACCTAATTACTTTTAACTCGAGCCATTGAGAAAAGCAGGGAGGGAATTGACGACCTCTGCGCGATGAACACATCTTGAATTTGGGCATGCACCGTTGCATGATTATCTGACCATTCATTTAAATGATCACTAAATTGTGGAGCGTGTGTGCCGAAGCTCCGGTATGTGTTGACAAACTATGCCGGTCTGAATCACAATGCAACCATGATCTGAAGAAAAATGACCTTGACAAAGAGAAGCAACAACCAATAAGGCAAAAAAGAGAAACTTCTGATGCCATCTAGTGCTAGAGATTAGACTGAATTGGAACTACTACATGTACAGGTTGGTATTTTATTGGGATTGAAAAAATTAAACCACGGACGCACTGGTAGAGTAAGTACAACATAGATTTTATTTTAGAATCACACAGTGCTCGATGTTCAGGTTGATTAAATTAACTTCTCCCTCCTCTTTAAGACACTCCTTAAAACCTATCTCCATCTGCCTTAATATCTCCTTTTGCGACTCGAGTGTTAAATTTTGTTTGATAACACTCCTGTGAAGCACCTTTGGACGTTTTACTGCGTTAACGGTGCTATATAAAAACAAGCTATTGTTATTGTTGTACAATAGAACTTTATTAGCTTTCAGAACTTCCTTACACCTTGAACGGTTGTAACGTGAACTTCGTTTCACTAAAAAGCATGTTTACTGAAGAAAATGATTTGATTATTAGATGTTGATCACTTGACTTCAACTGTATGTTGAAGAAGAGCCCTGAACAATTTGTAAAGCTGCCCATAAAAGGCAAATGATTTCATCACAAAGAATGTTGAACCTCTTCCCTTCTCTTCTCCATAAATTGAAACGAGGGATGCCATTAATTTAATTGTATTGACTTTTTATTCCAATCACTACTTCTCTTGTGCAGTCAATAAATTACTACGTTCACATGCCTACACCATACTTGTTACACAAATTTTTTTTTAAAGTTAGTCCTCGAAATCTGAATTTAAAAAAAATGGAAAGAAGCAGGAGATCTCAGTATCTGAAAGGGAAAGATGGATCAACATTGAAGGTGAGGATCCCACCTGAAATGCTAACCTATCCTTCAGATGCTGACTGGCCTGCTGCGATTCCAGCACTTTCTGTTTTATTTTAAGTTTCAGCAATCTTCATTTTGACAGCTGAGGGAACACTATTAGAAGCCAAGTGTTCAAAAGTTCACAGTCGTAATTTACACCTTAAATATTATTCCCCCAATTATGCTGCTCGCCTTCATTTCATGTGTCACAACTTGCACAAATAATTGTACCTGGCTGAGATTCAGTCATTAGATCATCGGTAGGCCAGTCCATTGGGAACAGGGCAAAACAATGTAACAAAGGATATATTCAGGAATTTAAACCACTGAACATTATAATTTTAATAAAGAATCTTTTACTTGTCAGAATGAGACTTGCCATTAGGAGCTTGGGTTGAGGATTTATTTCAGCAGCCACATGAAATTCGTTTAAAATTTATGGCATTTCAAAGATTCAGGTTAATAATGGATTTAATAAAATTTCTTTAATATTTTGTCAAATAAATAATGACAATTGAAATATGATACCAGATTTTTAAAAATGTTTGTGTTTTATACAGAGAGCTTGTTAATAACTCTAATGTACAGGAGGAGTAAAGGGTAATATAATGTATCATTCATGGCTGCACCATCATTTTTACAAATAGATAAGGAAAATCCACAAGCTAAAAAAAATTACATTTTAGATGGTGGTCACCTAGCTAAGGTCAATTGCTTTCACTGCAATATTCCTCTCACCTTATTTACTTCTATCCGTGCAGTACCCTTCAGTATGGTTAATTCATAGGATAAAATACTTGTGCATTCCATCGTTTTTGTCCTCTTCTCTCCCATTGGTAGATCACGCTCTGGGTTGCTTCCCGAATGAAGAAACATTTTTTATGTAATCAAGTCGTAAGCATGACCGGGGGAATCAGCTAGATGCAATGCGGGGGGAGGGGGGAGCCACTCTGCTCTCATTGGATGGGTGTAGCCCGCTGGATGTCTACCTAGTATTCAGACACCAGAACTCTGATCTGTGCTAACCATGGGTGTACTTGTGCAAGTGGTGTGTGTTCTTGTACACCATACGTATGAACTGCAATTACCATGACAAATCTTGGGCACACATTTAAATTGATCATCAACAGATTGGAAAACTGCAAATGTAACGGCCCTATTTAACAAAGGAGGAAGACAAAAAGCAGGAAACTATAGACCTGTTAGCCTAACATCTGTGGTTGGGAAAATGTCGGAGTCCATTATTAAAGAAGCAGTAGCAGGACATTTGGAAAAGCAAAATTCAGTCAGGCAGAGGCAGCATGGATTTATGATGGGGAAGTCATGTTTGACAAATTTGCTGGAGTTCTTTGAGGATGTAACGAACAGGGTGGATAAAGGGGAACCAGTGGATGTGGTGTATTTGGACCTCCAGAAGGCATTTGACAAGGTGCTACATAAAAGGTTACTGCACAAGATAAAAGTTCATGGGGTTAAGGGGTAATATATTAGCATGGATAGAGGATTGGCTAACTAACAGAGAACAGAGAGTCGAGATAAATGGTTCATTCTCTAGTTGGCAACCAGTAACTAGTGGGGTGCCGCAGGGATCAGTGCTGGGACCCCAACTATTTGCAATCTATATTAACGACTTGGAAGAAGGAAATGAGTATAACGTAGCCAAGTTTGCAGATGGAGTATAATGTTGGAAAGTGTGAGGTCATGCACTTTGGTAGAAAAAAAAGAGCAAGTTATTATTTAAATGGAGAAAGATTGCAAAGTGCTGCAGTACAGCAGGACCTGGGGGTACTTGTGCATGAAACGCTGAAGGATAATATGCATGTACAGCGAGTGATCAGGAAGGCAAATGTTATCTTGGCCTTTATCGTAAAGGGGATGGAGTATAAAAGCAGGGCAGTCTTGCTACAACCAGATAATGTATTGTTGAGGCCACACCTGGAATACTAACTGCAGTTTTGGTTTCCATATTTACGAAAGGATATACTTGCTTTGGAGGCAGTTCAGAGAAGGTTGATATTCCGGGGATGAGGGGGTTGATTTATGAGGAAAGGTTGAGTAGGTTGTGCCTCTACCCATTGGAATTCAGAAGAATGAGAGGTGATCTTATCGAAATGTATAAGATTATGAGGGGGCTTGACAAGGTGGATGCAAAGAGGATGTTTCCACTGATGGGGGAGACTAGAACTAGAGGGCATGATCTTAAAATAAGGGGCTGCCCATTTAAAACAGAGATGAAGAGAAATTTCTTCTCTCAGAGGGTTGTAAATCTATGGAATTCGCTGCCTCAGAGAGCTGTGGAAGCTGGGACATTGAATAAATTTAAGACAGAAATAGACAGTTTCTTAAACGATAAGGGGATAAGGGGTTATGGGGAGTGGATGGGGAAGTGGAGCTGAGTCCATGATCACATCAGCAATGATCTTATTGAATGGCGGAGCAGGCTCGAGGGGCAGTATGGCCTACTCCTGTTCCTATTTCTTATGTTCTTATAATTATTGCTGCAAAAATGTGCAATAATAGTTGTCAAATGCACTGAAAATCTGTCTTCCAATTTCTTCCAGACAGATTGAGTGGTGCAGTAGCCAAGTGGCACAATGCCACCACACAGGCCACAAGAGCCTGATATATTACCTAATACAATTTATGGCTAAGAGTGTGTTGCAAGGTTCAAATACTCTTAGGACTCGGGCAACTATAAATATAATCCCCCGATTATACTTCCTGCCATTTGCTTTTCTGTATGTATTATCCCGAGTCAGAATACTGTTCACAAATATTTGGTCACTCAAAATGGACCAAGAAAAATATGTTTACTGATAAGAATATAATAGTCATTGTGCTTGAAGAACTTATGGGAAGATAGTTTTTCAATATCACATCAATGCAGTTTTTGGAACTTAGACCAAAAATTCTCAACTGCCAAGTTCAGCTTGGAGATGTTAAGTTAGCATAAACTCAGCATTAATTACAGCCCTCATGTAAACCATCTGTATGAAAGTAACCTGCTGCACAATCTACATTCAAAGATTTAGGTCAGAAGACTCAACAAAGCAAGTAGTGATCTTAGGCAAGCTGTCAGAAGGAGGTGTCAGACAGAGATCATGCAGTTATCCAACAGGGCAGGAAATAACTTTGGAAGGTGACTTCCCCCTAGCTTCGCTCATGAACCTTCCAGTAGCAGGCTTGGGATTGGCATTCACAGAGCTGAAAGAAGTAGAAATGGTGTGTGGCATGTGGAGAGGAGGAAGCAACTGAAACTGAAACCTGAGGCAGCCTTGTTGTACAGCATGTGGAGCAGTTGGAACCAGCTGGAATGGGGGCGCGGAAGAGGGGAGAGGAGTGTGTGGAAACATATTTGGCCTTCCCACCCACTTCACTGGCTTCCCACTCTTAACCACATCAATGAGAGTGGCAATGAATGGATGCCAGCACTCCCCATGTGGGAGAGAACAAGTCAGAGCTAACTGTTGTTGTGCAGTGCGTTTCTGCATTGGCACAAAAAAAACCTCCTATATTGTCCCTCTCAATCAGAAGGTGTGAGTGGCCTGGCACGAGGGTACGGTAGTGCAATGGTTATGTTACTGGACTAGTAATTCAGAGGCCCAGACTAAATCCAGAGATGTGAGTTCAAATCCCACCATGGGAGCTGGGGAATTTAAATTCAGTTAATTAAATAAATCTGGAATTTTTTTTTAAAAGCTAGAATCAGTAATGGTGACCATGACACTACCAGATTGTCATAAAAACCCATCTGGTCCATGAGTGTTCTTCAGGGAATGAAGCCTGCCGGGTCTGGCCTGTATGTGACTCCAGACCTACAGCGATGTGGTTGACTCTCAACTGCCTTATGAAATGGCCTAGCAAGCCACGCAGTTGTATCAAACCATTATGACAAAGTCAGCACTGTGGGAGTACCTTCACCACACGGACTGCAGCGGTTCAAGAAGGCGGCTCACCGCCACCTTCTCAAGGGCAATTAGGGATGGGCAATAAACGATGGCCTTAAGGCCCCCATCCCATGAACGAATACATTTTTTTAAAGATCTGTACGGGAAAAGAGAATAGAAAATTGCAGTGGCATAACTAGGCTTTCTGTTTCAACCAAAAGACATTAATCATTTCAGTTTTACATTTAGCTGCGTTTGTTAGAAAGCAGATGCCGAACACATTTTAGACTGGATGTGCACATTTTCCATTTTTGGTTAGGGAATTTTTTTCAACCCTGTCCCTAAATCACCCATTAAAACCTCACTGTTTTCCTTTCACACATACAAGTGTTATTCTGCCTTATTTGATTTTCCAGCTGCCCTCCCTCACTGTAAACATAATGGTTTCAAGGGAACTCAGGTTGGGCATCTGGAGAACTGCTCCATGTACCAGTTTAAGTAGAATATTCAATCAATTATGAATCTATATTGTTGCCCACAATTCTATGGGCCCAAGTTTCCACACGCGCCTAGAACGGCGCAATCCCGACCTGGACGCCTGTTTTTCGCGCCACAAAGTGCGCCTTAAAAAATCCTCCGTATTCTCCACCTACCTGCAGGTCCTCTGGCCCTCGGCGCAGCCAACACAAGCTGTGGGGGGGCGGAGCCAGGTCCCCGCGCTGAAAACAGTGCCGGGACCTCTGCACATGTGCGCTACAGTGGGCACGCAAGTGCAGTAGCTCCAGGCGCCGAACTGTGTGGGAGGGGCCCGAAGCACGCAGCCCCTAGCCCTGGCCGAATGGCCTCACTGGGGCTGCGTGAATGAGGCTCCTCCCACGGCCAGCTCCTGCTTCCCCCCCCCCCCTCCCCCCGACCAGACCCGACACCCGCTCCCCGCCGCCTCCAGACCAGACCCGACACCTGCTCCCAGCCCCCCCCCCTGCCTCCGGACCAGACCCGACACCCGCTCCCCCCCACCCCGACTGACCCGACCCGACCTGCACTCCTGTTCCTGCTCCCCGCCTCCCCGACTGGACCCAACCCGACCCGAGCTCCTGTTCCCGCTCCGCCCCCCCCCCCCGCCCCGACTGGACCCAACCCGACCCGCGCTCCTGTTCCCGCTCCCCGCCCCCCCGACTGGACCCGACCCGACCCGCGCTCCCGCCCCCCGACCCGACCCCCCCCCACTGGACCCGACCCGACCCGACCCGACTCCCGCTCCCGGACTGGATCCGATCCGACCTGACCTCCCCCGCTCCTTCTCCCCCGCTCCTTCTCTCCCCCTCCCCCCTCCCTCTCCCCCCCCCTCTCTCCCCCCCTCCCCGACCCGAACCGACCCGACCCGACCCGACCCAACCCAACGCCACCTACCTGTAAATCTTGGGCCGGCCCGTTCAGCCTTCGGTCCCGAAAGGCCTGCCTGAAACACTTTCACACAGGTAGGAAGATGGTTTATTTAATCTTTTCTTTGCTTATAAATGTTTATCCAGGTTGGATTTATTTGTATAATATTTGTATAAGTATAAATAAGGATTTATTATAGAATTTAATGACTTCCCTTCCCCCCCCCCCTTGTTCTGGACGCCTAATTTGTAACCTGCGCCTGATTTTTTAATGTGTAGAACAGGTTTTTTCAGTTCTACAAAAATCTTCACTTGTTCCATTCTAAGTTAGTTTGGAGTACGTTTTCACTGTGGAAACTTTCAAATCAGGCGTCAGTGGCCGGACACGCCCCCTTTTGAAGAAAAAATTCTGTTCCAAAGTAGAACTGTTCTACCTGACTAGAACTGCAGAAAAAAAATGTGGAGAATTGCGATTGCTACGATAGTCCGTTCTCCACCAGTTGCTCCTAAAAATCAGGCGCAAATCATGTGGAAACTTGGGCCCTATATGTGGTGTGTTATCATGTCCAGTAATTACAGTGCTCTATTAAAGTATGCTGGATTTCAAAGTTTCACTGTAAATCAGAAGATAAATATGTAGTAAAAATGTCTCTGGTGAAAATAAACAACATCATGAGCTAATGCCCCATCAGAGCAAACACTGTTGTGATTTTAAAATTACCGAGCAGTAAACCACTGAAAAAGATAAAGAGTAAACAGTATAGAAAAAATAAATCTCCAGAACATTTCTCCATATAAAGGAGGTACACATTCAAACAAGAAAAAGGAAAATTTAGAACCGAAGTCAGGAAATACTTCATCGTGCAGAGTGATCAGCATGTGAAATGGGCTGTCAGATAGGCTTGTGGAGGTAGAAATGCTGGAATCATTTAAGAAATGGCGGGGTGCTGTGATGGTGATGTGGGCTTTTATTCTGGAGGAGCTGAATGGCCGTTTGCTTGTGATATCTATTGCTTGTGATTTTGTCACATGTTGGATGCTGCCACACACTGGGGAAAAGGAATCACTTGGTTTCCATGTTGAAGTGCACACCATAGGAACATAGGAACAGGAGTACGCCATTCAGCCCCTCAAGCCTGTTCCACCATTCAATTAGATCATGGCTGATCACCGGCCTTGGTTCCTCAAGCCTTAATACCCTTGCCTCACAAAATTCTATCCATCTCAGTTTTGAAACTTTCACTGGCCTAGCCTCAACAGCTTTTTGTGGGAGGGAGTTCCAGATTTCCACAACCCTTTGTGTGAAGAAGTGCTTTCTGACATTACCGCTTAATGGCCTAGCTCTAATTTTAAGGTTATGTCCCCTTGTTCTGGACTCCCACACCAGAGGAAATAGATGTCCCCATCTATCCTATCAAACCATTTAATCATTTTAAACACTTCAATTAAATCACCCCTTAATCTTCTATATCCAAGGGAATGCAAGCCTAGTCTATGCAGCTTGTCCTCGTAGTTAACCCTTTTAGCCCCGTGATCATTCTGGTGAATCTGTGCTGCAGTCAATATATCCTACATAAGGTGCAATGTCCAGAACTGAATGCAGTGCTCCAGATGGGGTCTAGAGCTCTGTACAGCTGTAACATAACTTCCACTCCAGATAATTAGTGATTTGACAGTGCCTGGTACAAAGTCCGAAGCAGTCAGTTTTTACACCACTTTTCATCGGAGTATGCTGCCCTGATCAGAGATTCATAGCCATGATTATGCAAGTATAAATGGGGCACCAAAGCAAAAAGAACAGTTGGCTTTGCTAAAGGCACTGTGCAGCTAACTGATTTCAATCATTTAGAGCAGGGCCAAAATGTAATTGTCTCTAGAGATCATAATATACAAATATTAACAGTTAGTTCCTTTTCAAAGATATGAGGGCAAATCTTTCAATCAGTTATGCCTGCTAGACATAACCAATTAGAAATATAGACCGAGCCATCTAGTATTCCAGAGTCCCTGATGACATCAATTAGATGTTCACACAATTTCCCAAAATTATGTGACAGAATGGTTTGAGTCATAAACCTACCTATATTTAAATTTTTTTATTTGTTCTGGGATGTGGACATTGCTGGCAAGGCTAGCATTTATTGCCTATCCCTGATTGCCCTTGAGAAAGTGGTGGTGAGCCGCCTTCTTGAACCGCTGCAGTCCTTGTGGTGAAGGTACTCCCACAGTGCTGTTAGTAAGAGAGCTCCAGGATTTTGAACCAACGACGATGAAGGAACGGCGCTATATTTCCACATCAGGATGGTGTGTAACTTGGAGGGGAATTTGCTCCCATGCACCTGCTGCCCTTGTCCTTCTAGGTGGTAGAGGTCGCGGGTTTGGGAGGTGCTGTCGAAGAAGCCTGGGCGAATTGCTGCAGTGCATCTTATAGATGGTACACACACTGCAGCCACGGTGCGCCGATGGTGGAGGGAATGAATGTTGGTGGATGGGGTGCCAATCAAGCGAGCTGCTTTGCCCTGGATGGTGTTGAGCTTCTTGAGTGTTGTTGGAGCTGCACTCATCCAGGCAAGTGGAAAGTATTCCATCGCACTCCTGACTTGTGCCTTGTAGATAGTGGAAAGTCTTTGGGGAGTCAGGAGGTGAGACACTTGCTGTAGAATACCCAGCCTCTGACCCGCTCTTGTTGCCACAGTATTTAAAATAACTATTCAGGGTTGCACTTAGAGAAACCGATATGAAAGTTTATTGATGTATGTTGAGGCTGTCTTCAATTATTTTTGTCGATTTCTGTTCCTATTTTCACTGTCAGTCCTTAATTGCGCAGGAGGAAGCCAAGTGTTTTTCCATTTTTTTGGAACAACCACAATATTGGCACAATGTATTGTCTCCTGGGGATCGCCTTTTAATATGTTTGTTGGAGGGAGGAAAGGATGATCAGCAGAAGGCTGCCAGCCAGGCCAGACTGGTCCAGAGACAGACTGCACACTCATTCATTGGCTTCACACTCACACTTAATGGCAGAGAAATAAATACCTGAGGTTGTCAGAGGAGCACAGGCTGTAAGTAGTCAAAATCACAACAAAGGCAATGGCAGAGCCATGCCATCTGCTGCAAGGGCAACATGCTCTGTCGGGCTGGCATTGACAATGTCAGTAAATGATCAGTTGTGCCCTCTAGTTCCTTGCTCCACCTCCTTCCGAGTCATCCTGTTCTATGGGGAGAGTGCCCCAGAATTTCAAATATCGGCGCTCTCCTCAAGATCACCCAAGTTGGCACCATCTCCCTTTCCCCCGCCATGAAACAGAGTGTTTGACTCTTTTATTCCACTCCATCCCTTGGGCAGAACTGGTTTATTTTGCCAGCCAATGAGTATTGCCAACCATTTTTGGTTTGTTCTCATGTGTGGCCATTCACCTTTAAAGGGGCCACATCCCTCTATTGCCCATCACCTCCGGTAAGCAGCCTTTTCAGGGCCATTCAGTGTGTTTGCCCTCTGCCCTCCAGGGAGCTCCCGATGCCAAGCCTACAATGAATCAGGAGCCCACTTACATATTCTAATGAGACCAACTCAACACGAAGGTTGTACTAATGGTTGATTGGATGCTGATAGTTCAGCCCCAAATAATGTGAAATCAGAGACCCAATCAGCAAACCTACCCTGCCATAGTGCCATCCAGTTTTTCAAACAGCTTCAATTCCTGAAACAACTTAGAAAGAAAGACTTGGATTTATATAGCGCCTTTCATGACCACCAGATGTCTCAAAGCGCTTTACAGCCAATGAAGTACATTTGGAGTGTATTCACTGTTGTAATGTGGGAAACACAGCAGCCAACTTACGCACAGCAAATTCCCACGAACAGTAATGTGATAACGACCAGATAATCTGTTTTTGTTATGTTGATTGAGGGATAAATATTGGCCACAACACCAAGGATAACTCCCCTGCTCTTGTTCAAAATAGTGCCATAGGATCTTTTACATCCACCTGAGGGGCCTCGGTTTAATATCTCATCTGTAAGACGGCACCTCTGACAGTGCAGCACTCCCTCAGTACTGCACTGGAGTGTCAGCCTAGATTTATGTGCTCAAGTTCCTGGAGTGAGATTTGAACCCACAACCTTCTGACTCAGAGGCAAGTGTGCTACCCACTGAGCCACAGAACTCTGGTAGAAGTTGGGTAGGAACTCTGGAAAAATGGTATGAATGACCGTTTTTAGCCATTTACGCTGTTTCTCCAAGTGTTCTGCCGATCTCCTGCTCGAGACTGCCTGTGGAATTTTCAGGAACTAATGTTTCATTAAAGTTTGAACACTCATTGCGGAAAATATTGATATCACGTTACAGATCACATCAATGTGCAAAGACACTTTTCATATCACATATAGTAATGTGACAGGAAGATTTTACCAGTCAACAATTCCTCTTCACTCAGAGACTTGAGCACATAATCTAGGCTGGCACTCCAGGGCAGTGCTGAGGGAGTGCTGCACTGCCAGAGGTGCCACCTTTTGGATGAGACATTAAACTAAGTCAGCCCTCTCAGGTGAACATAAAAGATCCCATGGCACTATTTTGAAGAAGAGCAGGGGAGTCATCCCTGGTGTCTTAGCCAATAGTTATCCCTCAACCAACATCCCTAAAACAGATTATCTGGTCATTTATCTCATTGCTATTTGTGGGACCTTGCTGTGTGCAAATTGGCTTTCATGTTTCCTATATTGCAAGAGTGACTACACTTCAAAAGCGCTTAATTGACTGCAAAGCGCTTTGGGACATCCTGTGGTCGTGAAAGGCGCATAGAAATGGAAGTTCTTTTGTCTATTTTTCATGTTTACAAAGTTATTACCAGGTTCTCAGCTGAATTGTTTTCACTTGATATCCTAGAAGCAGTGCAAATGAAATGGCTTCCTTTACCATTGGGCCCCACTAAAGCTTTAAATGCAAAGCAGAGTTGTCTAGATAAGAACAAAGTCTCCCTGCTGATTTCACAAGCCAGTGTAAGCTGTGCACTTGCACTGAGGAACTCTGCCCCGTTTGTTCCCAGTCAATGGGTGAATACAGTTCTATTACCCTTAAGAGGAAACCATTAAAAAGGGAGAGTCAAACCTCACTGAGAGTACCGCCTCCTTTGTTTGAACAATGCAACCAATTAATCAGAAGATATGATGGCTTTGAAGTGAAAGCCTGATAAACTTCAGTTAATCTAGCTAATGCATTCTCGGAGAAAACCTGTGGATTCTGTTGTGGAAGGGGTCGACGTGGGCGAAGGAAACCGAACAGGATTATCCACTGCTGAATTGTCAAAAGCAGTGGCAGCAAATTGTCACCAAGGACACCAAACCAGCATCACAGGGCATACATGCTGTACTCAGTGTTTGCAGTTGGCAGCCCATGGGAAGTCATTCAGTTTATTTTGTTTCCTTCAGTCCCTGAAACCAAGCAGTCCTTTTCCCCGACAGGAAAAACACAGCCTTTTCCTCCTTGGCCCAGTTGTATTTGTTTAGATGGAGATCGTCCAGTTTCTTCGTGCTGTGTGCAGTCATGCCCTATTTCTCACAGTGTCACGGTTGACTTTGTACACAGAGTCTATTGTTGCTCTCAACACATTGGCCAGGATGAGACACAAAATCAACTGGTATTTTTCAAACTCACAAGAATTTTCTTTTCCAAATTAAGTCATAACCTCAAGGCAGGGACCGAAGTCTGAAACATGATTTCTGCATTATTTGTTTTGTACATGGGCTCTCAGCGATTGTATTGAACACAAACAACAGGTTGAATCCGGTCCAAATTGTAACTCTAATCAGCGAAACCACAGCCTTGGGTAAATATGCAACCAGTGGAAAGGAAACACAGCATTTCCATCCAGAGGTTTCATCAAGCTGCCGTAACCGGAACTCTGAATTACGAGCCATCTACTGGCTGTCCTGGTGATACTAGCCAATCTCCTCTTTTATCGGCCAGTTTTCTTCCGTCTTCCACTCCTGAAGGTGTTGACTCCTGTTGGGGGGTGCAGTGCCATAGGTGCCAATTGCCCTCTGGTGGCCATTTGTCATGTATGAATCCAGACAGTGACGTCTGGAGTTTCCAGTGCCATCCACCTGACTTTGTGGCACTAATCTGGCAGGCGAGGACAGTGGTCCATTACAGTGGACCTCTGCTCACCTTTCAGCTTACCATGTTTTCTAGGACTAATATTTGAGGTGCTTCCTGCATGCATTTCCTTGTCATCATACGTCACATTATTGATTCACATGAATGAGATACTGCACAGAAAATAATGGCTAGGTGGGCGGAGCGTACAAAGTGGCAGTCCATTGTGAGAGTTCAGATGCTACTTCATTCTTGTGATGTATTTACATATCTCAACCCCCATACTGGGTAAGAGCCTTTAAATGCATTAATTTTCTTTGTTCTTTCATATGATGTATATTTTTGCTGTATATATTTTCTGCCTTTTTTTTACTGTTTGGGCTGAAGTTAGAAATTGCAGGCAGTATGACATCGGACCAAGGAATTAATGTATAAAAGTACTCCACTGAAGTGCAGCCCTAATAGGAGCAAAGTCCCGAGGAGAGAAGTGTTTCTGCTGATACCTGTAATTAGTTTCTTATTTTGTTGTAGGGGCCAGTTTGTGATAATCATCTGAGTGTGCAGAGAGGATGTTTCCACTGATGAGGGAGACTAGAACTAGAGGGCATGATCTTAGAATAAGGGGCCGCCCATTTAAAACAGAGATGAAGAGAAATTTCTTACCTAAGAGGCTTGTAAATCTGTGGTATTCGCTGCCTCAGAGAGCTGTGGAAGCTGGGACATTGAATAAATTTAAGACAGAACTAGACAGTTTCTTAAACGATAAGGAGATAAAGGGTTATGGGGAGCGGGCGGGGAAGTGGAGCTGAATCCATGATCAGATCAGCCATGATCTTATTGAATGGCGGAGCAGGCTCGAGGGGCCATATGGCCTACTCCTGTCCCTATTTCTTATGTTCTTATGTTCTTATTTAATAATTAATTATCCAATGGATTTTGCTGTTGATTTTACCAAGTTCCTGTGATGAGTTTTATAGGTTTCTACACGATAATTATGTGGTTATAGGTTCCCAAAAGTTTCAGCGGGAAAATGCATTATGTGATATGCAGATCATCAAAGCCCCAAATTCAGCACCATAATTTTTTCTGGCCAACTAATCTCAAGCTATATAGTTGGCCTCATGAGCTAGAATTTCCTCCCATTGCATATAGATGGGTGGATAAAGTTGTTTGGAAGCAACTTATTATTATGATTTGGGATGTTAGTAACAATCGAAAGGTGAACTCCTGATGGGACCATTTTCTGGAGTAAGCAAATGTTGTTCTTCTCAAATTCAGCTTCCTACATAAATCGACTGTAATTGTGACTTTTTCCTCCCCTTCCTCCACTTCAGAAGGAGGGTTCTGACTCATCCAAGCAATCAGAAAGAGATAGATAAACCAGAGAGAGGCTCCATGGATGGTCAACAACAAACTGCCATGTAAAGATTAATATTCAGGGACCTTATATACAGTGTTATAGTTTAGTTTGTTATCATGAAGTTTTGTTATTTCCCATCTTCCGAGGAGGGATAATTAAGTTTGTGCCTGTTGTAATTCTACAATGCATTATTGTTATTATTCAATTATCCAATTATCATTGAATAAAACTGCTTGGCAGCTTTTAGCCTATGACACTGTTTAGCAAACTGTTTCTTGCAAAGCCAAGGAAGATCATGTTGGAGGCATGTAATATAACCAGAAAGCTGAAATACAATGTTCAAATCCTGGACTCTCTACAAATGATCTAATAGTAGCTGTCTTCAGGCCATTGGAAGTGAGGGCTCATCTGAATTGGTCTGCGACTCTGAACCCAAATTTTGACAGCATTTTAGCAGGATGTACAGTGCATCCTGTAATAGTGGTCATCGTTGGCCATTGCTTCTCATTCTAATGATGTGGCATCATTGATATAGTTGGCATTTATTGCCTTTCCCTCATTGCCCAGTTGTACTGACTTGATACAACTGAGTAGTTTACTAGGCCACTTCAGAGTCTAGAGTCAACTATGTTGGTGTGGGGCTGGAGACATATATAAACAAGACTGGTTAAGGGCAGCAAGTTTCCTTCCCTTGAAGATATTAGTGAACCATTTGGGTTTTAATGAGAAACTAACAGCTTCAAGCTAATTTTTTCACTGCTACCAGCTTGTTATGCTCTTTGTATTCTTAGTCCAGGCCTCTGGACTATTAGTCCAGAAGTATAACCACTACACGACTGTACCCCAGTATAAAGCACTGAAATACTGTTCACTCAGTTTATCAGCACATTGTTTACAAATATAATATACAAAGATTCTCACAAAGAAAGCATGAAAATCAAAGAATAACATGTGTTTGGAAACAGTTTAATATAATTCATAAAATAAATGTTATAGTCAAGTGTTCATAATATCCATGTAACATTCTATATATTATCATTAACTTTAACAACAATTTTCCTGGCAAGTAGCTAAAAATAATTGGCAGTGCAGTGCAAGGAGAGAGTTACAGGCACTTTTGAATGCCTGCTCAAAAATAACATTCTGGCTCCTAACGGCTAACCTTCAAAATCCCACCAGTGTACAGACTCTCAACAACCCCATAATTAATTACATGCCTTAAGACACAATTGGAACAATTTTCTGGGTGTCAGTAGTGCTTCTGATGGTCCAATAACATTTGGAAACAACAGTGCTATCTATCAGAAAATAGTCATCCATGTGGAAATTATCAGTTTCTGACTTGAGTTTACAATGTTGGAACCTGCTTAAAAACCTGCAATTAAGACTACTAGGTAAGAGATGAATCATGTCATAGAAATTTATGGCATAGAAGGAGGCCGTTCGGCCCATCATGACTGTGCCGGCCAAAAAAGAGCTATTGAGCCTAATCACACTTTCCACCTCTTGGTCCATAGCCCTATAGATTACGGCACTTCAAGTGCATATCAAAGTACTTTTTAAATGCGATGAGGGTTTCTGTCCCTGCCATTCTTTCAGGCAGTGAGTTCCAGACTCCCACCACCCTCTGGTTGAAAAAGTTCTCCTCAATTCCTCTCTGTACCTTTTACCAATTACTTTAAATCTCTGCCCTCTGATTATTGACCTTTCTGTTAAGGGAAATAGGCTCTTCCTATCCATTCTATCTAGGCCCCTCATAATTTTATACACCTCAATTAGGTCTCCCCTCAGCCTCCTCTGTTCCAAAGAAAACAATCTCAGTCTTCCAATCTTTCCTCATAGCTAAAATTCTCCAATCCTGGCAACATCCTTGTAAATCTCCTCTGTACCTTCTCTAGTGTAATCACATCTTTCCTATAATCTGGTGACCAGAAGTGTGCGCAGTGCTCCAGTTGTGGTCTAACAAGTGTTTTATACATTTCAAGCATAACCTCCCTGTTCTTATATTCCATGCCTCAGCTAATAAAGGAAAGTATCCCGTATGCCCTTCTTAACCACCTTATCTACCTGTCCTGCTACCTTCAGGGATCTGTGGACATGCACTCCAAGGTTCCTTTGTTCCTCAGTATCCTACCACACACTGCTCTGGTTTGAATTCTAATAGCCATTTTTCTCCCCACTTGACCATTCCATTGATATCTTCCTGCAGTCTACTGCTTTCTTCTTCACTATCAACCACACAGACAATTTTTGTATCATCTGAAAAATTCTTAATCATACCCACTACATTGAAGTCTAACTCATTGATATATAGCACAAAAAGCAAGGGACCTTTTACTGAGCCCTGCGGAACCCCATTAGAAACAGCCTTCCAGTCACAAAAACACCTGTCGATCATCACCCTTTGCTTCCTGCTACTGAGCCAATTTTGGATCCAACTTGCCACTTTCCATGAACTTTTACTTTTCTGACCAGTCTGCCATTTGGGACTTTATCAAAAGCCTTGCTAAAATCCATGTAGACTACATAAAATGCACTACCCTCATCAACCCTCCTTGTTACCTCTTCTAAAAATTCAATTAAGCTGGTTAGGCACGACCTTCCCTTAACAAATCCATACTAACTGTCCTTGATTAATCTGTGCCTTTCTAAATGACGATTAATACTGTGCCTCAGAATTTTTTCCAATCATTTTCCCAACACCAAGATTAGGCTAACTGGCCTGTAATTACTCGGTCTAGCCCTTTCTTCCTTTTTAAACAACGATACAATGTTGGCAGTCCTCCCATCCTCCGACATCACAACCGCAGCCAGAGAGGATTGGAAAATGAAGGTCAGAGCCTCTGCTATTTCCTCCCTTGCTAAATGGATCTAATTAAGGCAGATCATGTTGTACTTCCTGATTATTTCAAAGAATGCACATGTCGTAAATAGCCCAAGTTGAAACTGTCACCGATGAGATGAATAGTTCAAACTCAGTAAGGTGATTGTATTGGCAAGGTTTTGCTTCCATCATGGATGATGTTTTGAATTTTCTTAACACTGACTCATTCCAACCACTTAAGGAAGATTGAGCAGGCATTTACCAGAGCACATATTTGCTTCATGTCTTTTTTGCTTAAGACTTCACAGCAACACATTGCTATTAAGAACAATCACACTACACATTACCAGTTCATCCACTAGAATCACAACTGCATACCTCAACGTGGATGACCTCGACCCAACTGACTGGGGTTTTATTGAGTTTTGTGAACATCACGTGACTGGCTAAGCCATTCACAATGCAAGAGCTCTACACCTATTTTTAGTTGATCTGTAAATCAAATGCCCCTGTATTAAAGGAGCACTAAAACCAACAAATAAACAAATTAACGTTTGACCATCAACTTAAATCAAATTAACATTTGGTTACCGGGGTGATGATGAACTCCATGAAACACAGACTCCTCCAGACCGCAGAAATTGCAGGCAGCCTGGGAGTCCATGAATCGACTTAAAAACTTATTGCACGGGACTGCTCCGTGCAACACCTTCCAAGCCAAGTCCACAATAAATAAAGGGAGGACTCCCACGTAGAGAGCACTTCATTGGGGACCCCTGCCTCCACTGGACGGCAAGATGGTACACCATGGCATGTCTGGATGGCAGACGAGGATGGCAAATTGGAGAGTGCAAGAGCTCTACAAACCTGTGAGCATACTCACAGGTGCATACATTACACATGGTTTGATATGTTCAAGATATGAGTGATGCATTGTTCCAGAGGAGTTACTGGCTCATACATTCCCAGATATGTGCAGACCAGCAGTTGGAGACACAACATTTATTTTGCAGCATTGGAAACAGCCTTCCAGTCAAAAAACATCCGTCGACTATCACCCTTTGTTTACTGCCACTGAACCAATTTTGGATCCATTGCAGTATTGTTGCCTTCCCCAAGTGTGTGATCAACTGCATGCATGTGAAGATAAGACTGCTCGCAGTTAATCCAAGGCAAACCCCTCTGTTCAGTCACTGTGTAGGTGGTCTGTGATGCATAACAAAGATTCTTGCATGTGAATGCCCAGTATCTGGGGTCAGTGTATTCATCCTCAACAGAGGCTTCTGACTGAGGAATTTGCATATGACAAGTGACTGCAAACCTAATTGTTGGGACACTTGAGATATGATTATACATGTGAATCGATACCCTGTTGCACAACTTGGAGATGCCAACAGAACAGAATAAGTACATTCAGGTCTACAAGATGACATTTTCCATCACTGGGCAATCATCAAGCTTAGGGCAAGACAACCAAAGTGTGCTTTATGATTTGGATCTTCTGCATAATGCACAATCTCCCCATTGAAAAGAGGCTTCAATTGGAACTGAATGAGGTACTTGCAGCTGCCAGTGGTCATAGAGGACCAAGGACTGCAAATGCCAGCACCAGCAGAAGATCAAGTAACATTGACAAGGGAGCTTAGGAGCAATCTTGATTACTACTCAATTCAATTAAGGAAATCTGCAGTGCACTGGCTAGAAATTTCCCAAACGTGTCATACTAGCTGTCATACTAGCCTTGCATTTACAGGAAACAAAATATAAATTGGTACATAATGATTGTTGGATACAACTATTTGTCATAATGAAGCTTATAATTTTCTTTTTATTACACCAGCAGTCATTCTTATTACTCATGTGTCCTCTTTTACCTGATCTTCTGCTGATGCAAAACAGGAGGCAAAGTCAAAGATGGTGCTTTTAAATTGTTTGCTTTGCATGAATGATGTATGTGCAATCTGTGTGCGTTAGCATTGGTGGTCGAAAGACAGTTTTTGTTTTGTTTTTACATATCGTGAAAATGTTTCCACATCTCAGGGCAGGTTTAGGCTATGGGACAAATAATATCCATAATTGTAAGTCGAAGGCGTAAAAACGTAACAATTTTTGATGCCTTGGATTTAGTTCTCACCATCACTTTGTTCCCAGAAAAATGTGCTGTGAAAAATGCTGAGTTCTGTTCTTGTACTTTGTTAGAAATGTGAGCTTTCGAAGAGGGACTCTCTATGAAATATCGCACTAGTTACTGGTTGTGTGGCTTCTTTACACCAACGCACAAGCCTATTGTTGGTTATGTGCGGATTCCTTTTATGGAAAATAAATGTATGAAAATTGACCCTATTACTCATCTCCTTGTAGATTTGTCTTGTGGCAATGTGGATAACTGGGACCTGAGCTGAACATTGCCCCTGGCCAGTACACAATGTTTAACGCCTCAGTGTCAGGGAAACCAGCTTTTCCAAACTCTTTCTGAGCCACAAACATGACGTTTCCAATTAACACACTTGGTCTAGTGAGACAGTTCCGTTTTTTATGGGTTGTTTCTATGACAGAACTGCTTTAGAAAATGATTCTGCAATGCCATCTCGGGCCGAACCTGAATGTTTGTGCATACCCAGTTGTTTAATTTGCAGTTTCCCGCTGTATGTTTGGCTGCTGTGCCTTCTCCAGAAGCTCCATAGAGGCCAGCAAGTACAAAACTGTGTGGCCCATAAAATCCAAATGTTATTGTGGGGAAACCGCTGCATTTGATGATGGCGGCAACAGTGTCACCTTGCTTCATTTAGAGGGACCAAAAGGCTCACTTCCTGACTTATTAAAGTGTAGCCGTGATTATCTTAGCTCTGCAGTGATTGGCTCACTAAACTTCACAAGCAGTGAGTATCACAGGGGCTGTGCAGAGAAAGTTCCCACATGTTCAGAAATTGTTTGACTTTCGCGAGCAGTTCCTCAGTTAATGGCCCCATTGGCCGACACCCAGAAAGCATTTGCCATGTCATTAGGTTTCAAGCGGTATGAAGCTTTAATTTACATCTTTTTATAGTATGTAGATCTCGTATATTAAGGGCCCTGCATCGACGGTAATAATTCCCCATAAAATAATGTCGTAACAAAATCTACGATCCTAGGTTGCAAGAACTAATGGTCTATTTCCAATAGCAACATAGACATAAATTCACTTTAAACTAGTTTTGTGCAACTCTGGCTGCTGTTATTTATTGAAGCAAAATGTTTTAAACAAAACACGCAAAGAAGAGATACACAGCACTTACTTAAATTGTGATATCACACTGAGGCAATGTCTAATATAAGTTAATCATCCTGGGCTGTATTTTAGGCTTTTCTGTTCTCGAGGTGAAAACGGAGGCGGGGTGGGAAAGTTACCTGCCGGGAATAGTCTGCGCTTTGGTAAGCAAGTTTCAGCATCCGGGCCCTGCGTCAGGGGGTGTAGCGCGAAGGGAGGCATTGTACACTTTCTGTGGTGCAAAAATGGGAAACTGGCGAACTAAACTGCCGGGCCGTGTGCGCTCTGAGAGAGGCCTGGGGCGGGGGGGAAATAAACCTTTAAAAAAAGATAAAAACATTTCCAAAACATTGCCCACGCCACCACAACACAAATTACTGAAAAAATGTAAAGAACACTCGCACTTACCTTTAGAGTATTTTACCTTCCTCGCCACCGTTAGCTATGCTGGACCGCACTGGTTTCCCAGGCGGTCATTGTGGGCGTACTCACGGGCGGACGGATCAGGCAAGTGGCCAAAGTACTGCTGGTGTCGCAACGAGAGGCGTTGCACACCCAGCGCAGCTCTTCACAGCGGTGTTGCTGAGCACCGCCGCAAAAACGGACCAGAGGATCGCGAAGAGGTGTGGAGACCTGAACGGTACCTTTCATGCTGTTCCGGGGCAAAACCCGGACGCAAAGGACTGGAAAATCCAGCCTAATATATCACAGAATGGCATTTAATTAGGCCCCAGTGATCTACTCCATCACCCCATATTAAAAGAAAGAAAAGAAAGACTTGCATCTATAAAGTGCCTTTCACAACCACCAGACATCCCAAAGTGCTTTACAGCCAATTAGTACTTTTGAAGTGAAGTTACTGTTGTAATGTAGGAAACGCGGCAGCCAAATTGCGCAAAGCAAGCTCCACAGACAGCAATGTGATAATGACCAGATAATCTGTTTTTTTATTGATGTTGATCGGGTGATAAATGTTGGCCAGAACACCGGAGATAACCCCCCTGCTCTTCTTCGAAATAGTGCCATAGGATCTTTTACGTCCACCTGAGAGAGCAGACAGAGCCTCAGTTTAACATCTCATCCAAAAGACGACACCTCCGACAGTGCAGCACTGCACTGGAATGTCAGCCTAGATTTATGTGCACAAATCTCTGGAGTGGGACTTGAACCCACTACCTTCTGACTCAGAGGTGACAGTGCTACCCACTGAGCCACAGCTGACACACAATGCACTATTTCCTTCATACATAGTTCCACAGAGCACTTGGGACACATTCCCCAGACTGAAGTATCAGTTTGGCTCCGTGGTAGCCTCCAATTCATAAGGTTGTGGGTTTCGAGCCCCAGTCCAGGACTCGAGCATGACCCCAGGGCCTGAAAGTCTGCACCCCAGAGTACTTAAAGAAATGGCCCTAGAAATAGTAGATGCATTGGTGGTCGTTTTCAAACATTCCATGGACTCTGGATCAGTTCCTATAGATTGGAGGGGAGCTAATGTAACCCCACTTTTTAAAAAAGGAGGGAGAGAGAAAACATGGAATTATAGACCGGTTAGCCTGACATCGGTAGTGAGGAAAATGCTGGAATCAATTATTAAAGATGTAATAGCAGCACATTTGGAAAGCAGTGACAGGATCGGTCCAAGTCAGCATGGATTTATGAAAGGAAATCATGCTTGACAAATCTTCTAGAATTTTTTGAGGATGTAACTAGTAGAGTAGATAAGGGAGAACCAGTTGATGTGGTGTATTTGGACTTTCAAAAGGCTTTTGACAAGGTCCCACACAAGAGATTTGTGTGCAAAATTAAGGCACATGATATTGGGGGTAATGTATTGACGTGGATAGAGAAATGGTTGGCAGACAGGAAGCAAAGAGTGGGAATAAACAGGTCCTTTTCAGAATGGCAGTCAGTGACTAGTGGGGTACTGCAAGGTTCAGTACTGGGACCCCTGCTATTTACAATATATATTAATGATTTAGACAAAGGAATTGAATGTAATATCTCCAAGTTTGCCGATGACACTAAGCTGGGTGGCAGTGTGAGCTGTGAGGAGGATGCTAAGAAGCTGCAGGCGGACTTGGACAGGTTAGGTGAGTGGGCAAATGCAATATAATGTGGATAAGTGTGAGGTTATCCACTTTGGTGGCAAAAACAGGAAGGCGGATTATCTGAATGGTGACAGATTAGGAAAAGGGGAGGTGCAACGAGACCTGGGTGTCATGGTACATCAGTCATTGAAGGTAGGCGTGCAGGTACAGCAGGCGGTTAAGAAAGCAAATGGCATGTTGGCCTTCATAGCTAGGGGATTTGAGTATAGGAGCAGGGAGGTCTTGCTGCAGTTGTACAGGGCCTTGGTGAGACCACACCTTGAGTATTGTGTTCAGTTTTGGTCTGCTAATCTGAGGAAGGACATTCTTGCTATTGAGGGAGAGCAGCGAAGGTTCACCAGACTGATTCCCGGGATGACAGGACTGACATATGAAGAAAGACTGGATCGACTAGGCTTACATTCACTGGAATTTAGAAGAATGAGAGGGGATCTCATAGAAACATATAAAATTCTGACTGGATTTTGGGGAAGTCCAGAACCAGGGGTCACAGTCTAAGGATAAGGGGTAAGCCATATAGGACAGAGATGAGGAGAAACTTCTTCACCCAGAGAGTGGTGAACCTGTGGAATTCTCTACCACAGAAAGTTGTTGAGTCCAGTTTGTTGGACATATTCAAAAGGGAGTTAGATGTGGCCCTTACGGCTAACGGGATCAGGGGGTGTGGAGAGAAGGCAGGAGTGGGGTACTGAAGTTGCATGATCAGCCATGATCATATTGAATGGTCGTGCAGGCTCGAAGGGCCGAATAGCCTGCTCTTGCACCTATTTTCTATGTTTCTATGTAAGCTATGTTGATATTTCGGTGCACTACTGAGAGGTGCTGCCATTTAGGTGAGACATGTGCCTGTTCGAGTCAATGTAAAACATCCAGTACACTATTCTGGTAGTTATGTTTAGTACAAACAACTCTGACTACTTCTGGTTCCATAAATAAATGGGAGCTGCAGTTTTATTTACAGCATAGATGAAGCACCGGACATAATGCTGGCTAAAGTAAATGCAAGACAAAATGTAGTACTTTCACATTTTAACAGAAGTTCTAACTTAAGTTACACAATTACAGCCCACCCTTTTCTTAAAGAAGAAACAGCTGTCAGTTCAAAGCTTTCGAGTGGGAGTTTGTGGTGTGCCCCAATTGTGTTACTGCTTTGAATTTATTTATAAATTCTTTGTGAGGTTAATGTTTGTGGCCTTAATTACCTATATTGAACAAACATTGCAGCCTTCAAGTAATATTGCCTTGAAGTGTTAATAGATTCTAATTCAAAACACTCTTTACAGGATGCACAAAGGGATCATGCAAAGTTGTTAAGCCTTCTCTGTGAAACCTAAAGTCAAATTGCACATCTTGAAGGAAGTGAAGCAACACTATTGAGTCAATGTTTGTGTAAAATTAAAAGATTTTTAAAAAAAGGAGCATTTACTGGCCTTGGCCGCATTGATTGTGTGAAGGAGGGGAAACTGGCTGTTAACTCTCTTCCTGCAGCTTGAAGCCACCTCCTGGTAGGCTGACCAAGAAGTCATTTTCGTGACATCTGTGGAGATAGCAGTGAGCTAGCTCTTGCCGGGCGTCCTAACTGAGCATGATGGCGTGGAATGTGAAGGGGGTGAAAATTTGTTTGTAAATCTATATCACTCGTTCCAGGCATTAAAAAAATAGCCATTCCATTTTCAATGTAATCGTAGATGAGACGTTCTGACATCTGTGGCCAGACTCATTGGTGATTTTTTTTTTTCCTTTATCATGATACCCACACAGGATAAATGACTAAATGATTTGCCAAAAATAAGCCACTGACTAATGTTACACCATATGGACCATTGGTCACACTGAGGCTATATGGCAAGAAGTAGTAGCATGTGCAACATTAGACACGGACGTGAGTAAGTTATGAGGCCCAAGTCATGAGTTATGTACTTTTTGTGTAGCCAGAAATCAAATGAAGGGCACCATTCTCCTGAAATCATGTACTCGATTTCTTCCACTTTGTTTTGTTCTGCTGTTAAGCAGTCAGACAGCAGACTGCACTTGTGGTAAGGTGGGCCCCAGTTCATCCGAGAATACATTTTTCATAAAACTGTTTAGCGTCCCGTTCCACATCCCTGGTGTTAGCTCACTACCACTGGTGCTAGGGAGAGGGGCTTAACTGCTAGCCTGCCAGTAGCTTAGTTTGATCCTGGTTGTCGGACAGAAAATTATGTTATCGCTCGCAAGGCAACATCCTGGTGCCACTAGCAGATAAATCTCACTGATCTACTTCAATTACCATCAGACCAAAGTTATGTCTGAGATACAAACTATTTCCTGTGCTTTCAGACTCTAAAATCTGGAAATACTTACATTCCCAGTGTTACTCCGAAATTGAAATCATATTCCAGGACATAATATGTAAAATAGATTTATCTATTAAAATTATCGGCCGGGATCTAGGATATTTATTTTCCTTATTTGAATATAATGAGTTGAGAATTAAAGAGTCAGGATCTCTTTTTAGTCAAACAGTACTGTATAGCATTACAGAAGTCTCTGAAACTATATTCATAGAGCGGTCATTTGCATACTCCAATCCTTTCAGGAAAGCCTTATCTAATCTTATGAAAGGAATTAATCTGAAAGCAATGATCACTTTCATTAACTGATAGTTACACACACACTTTCTTCACCACCTTGTTTGACTGAATGTATTTTTAATAGCGTGAACTATATTGCCAGCTCAAGATAGGCAAAAGAAAAGAATGCATACAAGATTGTAAAATGATTGCTTATGAGGAAGTCCAGTTTAATTCATCCATCCAGAAAGGCCCAACAATTGCCCATTTCAGCATCTAATTGTAACTTGAATGATTCTCGGATCTTCACTTCTATCTAAGATGTCCACTCCAAATGTTGATCATGCTTTGTATTGAAGTACTTCTGGATATCAGTCCTAAATTTACAATTTATTAGTTTGAACCTGTCCCCTTGTCCAACTCGTACAATTTAATTTAAAGTAATATACTCTATTTACCGTTTCCATTCCTTTACCCACCTTGTCGAAATAATACAGGGGCGATTTTAACCCTTCATGCCCGGTGGAAACCAGGCGCGTGGGCGGTTAAAATGGCCCGGGTTAGTTACCGCTGTAAAGCCGCCCAGGTCCCGTCGACTACGATTTTCATTCAGGCTTCTCGACAGGGGACCACGCCGCCTGCCCAGAGTTGGTGGGGTCTTTCTTTAAATATGCAGATCAGGATCTGATGATGTAATTGAGCAATTTTAACTCTGGCCTGGGCGGGAAGCTGCGCAGCTTTCCTGCCGAGTGAAGAAGACCTGCCGGGAAGAAGAGGCCGTAAGTTTTACATATTCCTTTGTAGGACCAGGAGGAGCAGGACTGTTCCGCTGGACCCGACAAGGAAAACCTAGACCTCTCCTGGCCCGGACACCCTCTCCCCACTCACCTTCCCACCTCAAAACTCCGCACCTCCCCACACTCACCCGAGTGCCGGAGGGTGGCCTAGGAACGCCCGATCTTATGGAGTCTATCAGCCACTTCATGCCCATTTCCCGTCTGTTCTGGGTGGGAAGTGGACTAGCGGCATTTTAATGTTAAGGAGTTAAAATCGCCCAGGTCACAAATTTTCTCCAGTAGTTTGGACTAAAATCAGGATCACTGTTAAGTCCCCGCACAGCAATGCATCAGTATTATTGTAGTCTCCAAATCAGTCTCACCTGCATATGTCCCGTTAACAGAAAGTGTTAAACCAAGAGACCCGTACATCTGCACAGATATTTGTTTGGAGTATTGAGATGCCAATGCAGTGACAAGTGAGCTGTCGAATACCTTGGACTTCTTCCCATACAAAAGAAGAATTCAGAGGTATAGAGGATCACTTGGGCTCATCTTTTCGTCAGCTTTGTAGAGAATTAGCGTAACACCTTGAGCTATGTTAAACCTGCTTCCCTTGTAGACTAAGCATTCCGGCAAAAAAAATGCCACAAACTACAGACACTTCAAGCCCTTCAGAAAAAGGACCCCAGTCAACAGATTTTTTTTCTCACCTCCTTGAACTGAACCATGGCAGAATTGTCACAGCGTGTTGCCTTTCTGCCTGCTCTCTGCAATGTGAGGAATGAAGGCAGTAGACATTTGAGACACTTGCAGCCGGCCATCGACCTGAATCAGCATGGTTACTGTTGACCAATGACCTACTGATTCATGAAACAATCTTCCCACGAAAAGACTAGAACAGGACACTTATAGATTTATTTTTGTGATGGGGAATATTTAGTCATCAATTGTACAGAATGTTAAGCTGCTGTTCAAGGCTGATAGCAATTATTTCAATCAAATAAAAGGTGGTACCTCTATTCATAATCCTTTCCCTAGTATCAAGAGACAAAAAAAATCCATCATTTTATTTATATAGCTTATCTTGTTTCTCTGCTTCAGCTTTCTTCATTTCCACATTGCTTTAACTGGCCTCAAGGGGTGTGTGCGTGTGCATTTGTTTATTTGTGTGTGTGTGTGTAGAGGGAGGGGTGCGGGGATGTGGTGGAAGAGTCAGTGGTCAGCATAGTTATGTGCTTTTATGATTTTGTGACTGACTGTAATTTCAGTAAAAGGAGTCGAAACTGGTTATGGCCATTTTTGAGGCGGTGTTACCGCCTGAGTGTTGATTTTAATGTCGGACGTTAGTCGCAGTCTCAAAGTCCAAAATTCAGTTTTCACGCACAAAGATGAGAGCGCAGCGCTAAAAAGTGGCATTGCATACTCATCCTCGGGCGGGAGCTCAGGAGGCCGACTGAATTTCCCGACGGTAGTCTGCCGCCATGCTAGAAAATAAAGAACTAAAACTTTTCCGTTCCACAGACACACTTCCTCACTCTTAAAACTAATGAAAACATGCAGAAATAAATAGAGAAAAACTTACCTTCCTTTCTGGGCGATTCTGCCCGAGACCCGCTCCTTTACGACCACTTTTTTCAGGCCGTTCGGCCACCTGCCGGTACAGCAGCTGTACAAAGCAAATATCGCGACAGAGGCGTCAAAAAGGCGTCGTACGCTGGATGACGTCATCACGTGGGTGGCTTTAGCCAGTACAGCGTTGCCTCTTGGCACTTCTGCCAAAGAGCCAACTGAATTTAGGACGAGGCGTTGATGCCACTTATCATCGAAGGTAGACCTTTGCCGCCCATTAGCCTAGCACTGGTACTAACGAGCAACTTCATAAAGCGAATTTCGGCCCCTAAGTGACAGTACGAATTAGATAGCTTAATAACTTCATTGTTTGAAATACAAACCATGCTCTCTATGTAAGGCCACACTATCTATACCTACCCATACCGCTCCATATCACTCCAACAGAAAGTGCTGGAAACACTCAGCAGGTTGGGCAACATTTGCGAAGAAAGGAAAAAAGGTAACATTTCAGGTATACCCTTTGTGAGTTCTGACAAGGGTTGTATCTGAAATGTTAACTTTTTTTGCTTTTCTCCTCAGAATATTGCCTGGCCTGCTGAGTGTCTCCAGCGTTTATTGTTTTTGTTTCACATGTATAGCATCTGAAGTAATTTGCTTTTAATTCCACATCACTCTATCCTGTCCCAGACCAATCTCCCCATGGAGCCACGTATTGAGCTCGCTGGAAGAAAATAGTAGATAAAATATCACAAATAGATTACAGGGCCTTAAAATACTTCAGTGCATTATTCAAAATCATCTTACAGCACTAATATGGTATATTTGGCCAAAATTTTAATATTCCAGTAGGTGTAAATGCATAAAATGCTCACATTTTAATGGTTTAACACTGAGATAGGTAAAATTAGAAGGGAAGAATTTATTTAACTCATGGAAAAGACATATTGACTCCTGGAAGAGAAAATATTTTGCCTCAAGAATAGCAGTTTATAAACACATGGTAAATCCATTGCTGATGAAGACATTAGCAACTACTGATGTGATGACATGACTTTCAAAGTTAGAACAAATGAAATTGCCAATGAGATGTTCGCTCTTCACTTGAATGTAGATTTTAGGCCTTAACCAGTTTATGATTTTGGAGCTATGGGCTTGGTTTAAAACCTATCTCTTTGGTCACCTGTCCTAATATCTTTTTATGTGGCTTGGTGGCAAATTTTGTTTGAGAACGCTTCTGTGAAGTGCCATGGGACGTTTCACAACATTAAAGGTGCTATATAAAAGCAAGTTGTTGTTGTTATTGGTTTGAATAGGTGCTGTGGATGTTGCTGTTATCTTTTTAAAGCATTTACTTCCCATCAAATTATATCAATGAATGGAGCTGTGGATGGCAAAAAGATAAAGAAAGAGACCCTGATCGTGGTGTAGACAAGATACTGATTGACTGAGGGTCCCAGTGCATGTGTAATTGCAATAAACCAGGGCATGTTCCATGCTAACTGCTGCACCTTGGGCGCTAACCAAGATCTTATCAGCATAATTTAATTAGTTCATCACAGACAATTAGCTCTGTCGTTAAAGCTCCCTCAGGGCCTCCACAGCACCAACAGTAGGACTTGATGGTCTATCTGAGCTCCTTGTTTCCAGTGTCAACACAAATATCAAACAACCTACCAAGGTCTGTTAAAATGAACAATGCAGTGGCCAGCGCATTAAGTTTAAGAAAGATCTCAATTCTTATGTTCACTAACTAGACTATTGTTGAAATATCATGTACAGATACCTGTCACATCCAACCTTTTTTTTAATGTGTGCCCTACAAACTATTTGGTTCGCTGTAAGATATTGTTACAGGTACAGCGTTGAAATTCCGGAAGCCTCGGGTCTAAGGCTGCTCCGGATTCTGGGTATTTCTGGACTTCGGAACGTCTTTCCGATGTCCTGAGTCTGGAAACGCCTGGGCCAAGGTAGGTAGGTAGGGTGGGAAGTGGGGGGGGCGTGGTCGGGCAGCAGAGCGGGTGGGGGGCAGAGGGGGAAGTCGGCCCGAGGCAGAGGACCGAGGCGGGGACAATGTTGGTGGGGGAGAGGTCAGTGGCGGCCCAAGGCGGGGGAGAGGTCGGCGGCAGCCCGAGACGGGGGAGTCCAGCAGCAGAGCGGGGGACGGGTGGGGGGGGGGGGGTGTGGCGGGGAGGAGGGACGGTGGTGGGTCCAGATTCCAAAACATTTTCTGGATTCCGGACGACCCCGCCACGGATCGGCCCAGTGTCCAGATTCCCGAACATTCCCAATTTCGGAACTCCAGATTTCGGACGCTCAACCTGTAATACAATTCTGACCTTGACACCTAGCCATCTAAATAAATGATTAGTCTCGCATTTTAATAATAAGTTTTAGCTTATTTTGAATGAAAGTTTAGATAAGAAGCTATGAAAGCTTAATTGAGGGGCTTCTACCCACACATTCATCAACAACTTGTATTTATATAGCACCTTTAACATAGTAAAACGTCCCAAGGTGCTTCACAGGAATATCATGAGATTAAAAATTTGACATTCAACTGAATGAATCCACAGCTGATAAGTATGGTTCTCGTGAGGAAATAATGAGATATATAGATATCAAATTATAAATGATAATTTAAAAATAAAATCATCAAAATAAACAAAATCTTGACATTCAAATCAAAGACGGGAGGAGGCTCAAGTGGAACATAAATGCCAGCATGGACTGGTTGTATATCCTATGTAATCCTATGTAAGATTTGTTTGCCGCCTTCATCACTGTTACACACACTTGGGTGGAGTACCTCCTGGCTAAAATTCCTGCCTCGCTGGGTCCATACGGGACCCAGCGAAGCCCTGCAAAAGACAGTTTTCAGCACACAATGCACATGCGTCGAAAACCGGCTTTTCCGATCTGTCAAGTTTTGGCTTGACAGATCGAACGCATTCCCACAACCAGGACATTCGCAAGGGCGAGATTGGGCTATTTGCCCATCTCTTGCCCAGCAAATGTCCTTAAAACTCTTGCGCCTGGCAAAATCAGGCACATAACCTACTTTTACCAGCGTAAGAGTTTTAAAACGCATAAAAATAAACTGGTGCTCTCCACTCTCCCGTCCTGCAACAGTTGGAACTGGTGCTCTCCACTCTCTGTCCTGTGATATTTAGGATGTTTATTCTCTACTGTTACTGCAAAGAAGATTAATAAGCACAGTTGCGGCAATGTGAGATCAGAGCCACGGAAAGTCAGTATTTATACCAGCTGCTCTATATTAACACTCTTTGTATATTCGTGAGCTGCGACAACCCACACATGCATACCAGATAAACACTCAGCTTCACAGCTCCATTACAGGCAACATTCGGTCCAATTACTTTCAATTAATGTTAATTGATCGCCACTTACATATTACTGCTTCAGCAAGCAATTCTGTTAAATTCTGTTAAAATCACCGTGTTTACATTAGATGAAGGTTTTAACAGGAGCCAGGGTGGTAAAGACAACAAGCAAACATGGCCACCATGGAGCTCAATAGCTGAAACGCTCCCATTCCCCTCTGGATGAGGAACGAACCGGTTTCATTACCGCTCACTGGCATGGGACTTGGGACATTTTTGGGTGAAGTCCCAGAGAAGCCCAGCATTCAAAAAAAACTATCTCATCAAGGAGCTAACAATTCAGAAGGGGAAAAGGGAAGCTGTAAAAACATGAAGGCAGCTTTGTGACGCGTGATGTTAAACAGCAAGAAAATTAAAGAGAGAAAAATGAAGGTTAGTAAGAGGCACCAAAACAAACTGATATAAGCTTGACTGTGTGATCGGTTACTACTGCTGACAGCCGCACTTTAAGCTGTGGAATAGAAAAGATCATTGCAGTTCATCATTGCTTGTCCCAAAGTTCAAACAATATCATGCTATACTCAGTCACCACATTCAGTTAAATGTAATCTGACTGTTCATTTCCTTTCTTCTGATCTGAAGCCATAGCCTCCTCCTTGTCCCCTCCCACTTCTAGAGCTTATGATTAGGTCAAACAATTTATTATAATTCAGTTAATCTGCACCCCTTAGCATTTGAAAACTTTGACAAGGTCTTCCCGCAACTTTCCTTTCTCCAGTGTCACAGTCCCATTTCCTTCATTTCTCCTCATAGCTCAGATGACTCATTCCGCCCCCCATTATCCAATTAATTATTCGCCCTGCAACCCCATCTAACTCTCTCCAAAGCTGGGATGTCCAGCTGAGGTATTGTGACCAGAAATGTACGCAGCATGCCAAATGGGGCCAAGGCAGTGCCCCCCAGAAGCGCAATATTACCTCTGGAACTATCCCTTTAGCTATACATATCAGGAAAGGATGATCAGCCTGGGTCTCTGTTTCTCTTGCTGAGGGGTGACCTAATAGAATCCTTTAAAATTATGTAAGGTTTTGATGGAGTGGATACAGAAAGATTGTTTCCACTTGTGGGGAAGAGCATAACTAGAGGCCATCAATATAAGATAGTCACCAAGAAATCCAATAGAGAATTCAGAAGAAACTCCTTTACCCAAAGAGTGGTGAGAATGTGGAACTTGCTACCACAGGGAGTGGTTGAAGCGAATCGTATAGATGCATTTTAGGGGAGGCTAGACAAGCATATAAGGGAGAAGGGAATAGGGGGTTATGCTGATAGATTTAGATGAGGAAAGACGGGAGGAGGCTCAAGTGGAACATAAATGCCGGCATAGACTGGTTGTATATCCTATGTAATCCTATGTAAGATTAGTTTGCCGCCTTCATTACTGTTACACACACTTGGGTGGAGTACCTCCTGGCTAAAATTCCTGCCTCGCTGGGTCCATACGGGACCCAGCGAAGCCCTGCAAAAGACAGTTTTCAGCACACAATGCACATGCGTCGAAAACCGGCTTTTGCGATCTGTCAAGTTTTGGCTTGACAGATCGAACGCATTCCCACAACCAGGACAGTCGCAAGGGCGAGATTGGGCTATTTGCCCATCTCTTGCCCAGCAAATGTCCTTAAAACTCTTGCGCCTGGTAAAATCAGGCACATAACCTACTTTTACCAGCATAAGAGTTTTAAAACGCATAAAAATAAAACATACATTTTTATGTTAAAAACCCTGTCCAGTAAGATAAGTTTATTTTGAACCCTATTAAAACACTTTAAACAAAAATCCAAAATTGTTTTTTTTTCTAAAACATTTAATGAACTTTAATTTCAATTAATTTTAATTACGTGAGGTGTGTTTTTTTTTATGTTGTCTTCAGCATGTTTGGGGTTTTTCCCATTAGTAGCAATGAGAATTCGTAGATACGGAGTTCTCATTGCTATTAATGAGAATACTGTACCTGATTGGTTGTGCCATCACACGTGACTGCACCTTCTGCGTCCGAACCTGAAGGAGCGCGCGCCGCAGCGCGGGAAGAGGGGGCCTCCCCACCACAATCACAGGCGTCTCCGGGACCACCAGGTAAATTCATAAAACATTCTCGGGTCGGAGGCATTCGTCCGAAGGAATTTCAGGCCCAATGAGTTGTTCACCAATACCTCTAGATCCTTCTCCCCTGTTGGACCTGCAATCTACTGCTGTTCAACTTACATTACCATTGATTATTTCCCTTCCCTAGTTTTACGTTACTTTTTCCACATTAAATAACATCACCTATTGTCAGTCCAATCACCGTCTATCCAGATCCCTTGATATTTAGTTTGCTTGTTCCTTGTTGCTTGCAGCTCCCACCCCAGTTTTGCATCCGTGGCAAACTTTAACAGTTTTTTTTCTGTCCCCAAATCATTTCCAGATCATTTATGTACAGTGTAAACAATAATGGCCACAGTCCTAATCCCTGAGGCACCCGATAATCACCTCTGCCATTCCGATGCAGCTCCATGTACTCTTAGCTTCCTCTGATTCAGCTCATTTCTGAATCAGTCCAGATGCTTCCCTTATTCTCTGCTTTCTGACCTTGTGTACATCAATGTGTAATAATAATAAGAGCACCTTATAATTTCATTGTTGAAGTGAGGGTCTATTTAACTATAAGAAGGGTTACAGCAGTGTTGGCCAATCTGCCACAATTTAGCATTTTTTTTGTTGCAAGTTTTCACTTAAGGATGTGAGTATTGTTAAAAGACATCCGTGGTATTGACATTGGCCGCTTACTGAATCGTGAAAGTGGGACCGGTGGCAGAAATTTCATGGGAGGGTGACATGCCTGCGGCCCACTGCCATTTTAAAATCCAGGATATTTCGTATGCCATTAACTTTTTGAACATTGAGCTATAACAGTGGAAAGATCTAGTAGATGTATTTGAAATATATATAACATTTATGATGAGATAGTGCAAAAAGGATCTCTTATGACTTGCTGGTGCTAAATATATTTTTTAAATCGAGCCACAAAAAGGGCCAAAAGCCTTATTTCTAAACAAAGCTAAAGCCAGTTTTAACTTGTTGTGTTAAAGAATCTATACCAAATGTTCTTTGCCACATATGTATTGCTCCATTTCCCTGCTGTACTGCATCATTTGAGATTTGATTCTATGAATCCACACAGGCCACATAAAGAAAGGCATTGATAAAACACAACCTCAGGACGACCCAAAGCACTTTACAGCCAATGAAATACACATTGGCCCGGAATTTGTAGTTGTAATGATGGCAAATCTGTCAGCCCTCATTACTCTGTAAAACTGACAACAACATCTGGCATCCGTGCATGCGCAGTTAATTGCGGAAATCCGGAAGTTGCTGTCAGTGATACACTGCTCCACAGGGTGCGCTGTTGCAGTCCTTTAGAAATCAATTAGAAATCATTGAATTTACGAGAACTTTTACTTTTTACGCACTATTCTTGTTGTAAAAACCCTTGACAAACCTACGCTTTGTTGAATGAAGTGTAACTGGGTTTTTAACAAATTCATAATTACAGCTGAACAACCTCTCTGGCCTTGAAAAATGAATTTTATATTGTGGAGTCTCATTTCCTCCATTCCATTATAAAAATTCCATAGATTTTTTAAATAATTACAAAAAATTAAGTTTGTTTGTGATATTTCAGCTTCTACCATAATCCCATGTGTATGTCCCAATCTTTATTTCATTTACTGTAAAATTATGAAAAGTTGAATGATAAAATTTTCTTTTTATTTCCTGGTTTGCTGGCTGTGAGAATTCTTCTGTGTGATTGGCTTCTTAGTCTGCTGGATGCCACAAGTGCCCTATAGATGGCGCCAGATGGAAACTCAAGTCAGAAAAAGTGAAATCAACATCACAAAGGCCTCTAAATTTTTGTGTCCAGCTTTCTTCGAGGTCAATGCTGTCACTTTGCTGCTGACAGCAAAATCTGGGCCATTATTCAGTAATTGTGTGATAAAACACAACATATAGTATAGATACCTGGAAGCACATAATTTGTTTCAGTAAATATAAAAAGTGTTCACACTATCAACTGAAGCTACTGAAACCTCCATTTATTTTCCAAATGTTGGAACATTTAACGAGCAATGAAGCCTAATTCATTTGACAGTATATGTCAAACTAAAGAAAACTATTCACTGTCTGGATTACTGAACATTCTGCAAGAATAATGTACGGTAGAATAACTTGGCAAAGCATGACACAATTCAATACAATCCTGCATACGTGGCACCTGCAAAGAGAATTTTCAGACACGTTCTGAAGAAACATCAGGCTTTAAAATCATAAATTAATATTGTTGACAGCACCTTCACATAAAATGCCTGCATGCATAATAGTGGCATGATAGGACTGCAGCCAACAGTCTCCAGCAACATTTCATTGCCTTCAATCAGACCTAGGCTCCCACCTGGGAGTAATTTGTCCAGTTAATTGGGAGCACTAGCAAGTGTTGTTTGCCTCAGTGTGGGTGTGAATTGCTGTGTTGGGAATGTATTGGGAGATACTGCCCGTCCTTGGTGACCAGCAACAATCACTTACACTGTTTGATGTGTCTAACAAACAGTCAGTTGACAGATTATGGCAATAGATTCCGTTTCAGCTTGCCTCCCAGCATTGCATGAGGGCCAGCGTTGCTGGAGGAAATGATTGGCAAATTATGCTGCTTGTTTCTATCAAATGGAGCAGATGAAGTGTTTGTACTGCCAGAATGAGTTTGGCCTTGAGGTTAGATCTTTATCTCGGCTCTCTCCAGTATAGCTCCTTCTCCATGTTGTCAACAGTTTAATCGTGTACCTACACTTCTCAGTACAAGCTACTGTCATACTTACTCAGTGTCAACAGCTCTAGAATTATTTACTCTTGCAAGGATATGCATCCTTCCTTCGTCCATTAAAAGTGGTTCCCACTGAGGATTTCACAGGCAGTATCTCTTTTGTTAATCTGACTAGCCCGAGTTAGATGCAAATTTACATGGTGTTCTCTGCTTTTTTCTGCAGCCTTGTTTAGTCAGCATGTCACTCTCCAAATAACCCATTTAGGGGCCTGATCAAATTCTGTTTGCAATTATTGATCCAACCTAAATTCAATTGCTTTCAGCATTACCACAAAGTACCTGATGGTATCACATTACTGTCCAACCCAGTTACTGTGTTGTATGGGGAACAGAAAACTGAAGGAGAGGGTGATATAATTTGAATGTATTCTTATTATGGAACTGCTTCAAGTAGAAATGGTCTTGTATTAGTTGTAGCCCATAGTGATGTGCAGTCTTATGTGTCTTACTTATAATGCCTATGTCATTGTTTCATCACAGTTTATGCCTTTATTATCTCACTACCAAAGGATGTCCATGCATGCTAGCAATAAGAAAAGTTAATTGAGGCTGCATGGCTAGAGTGACTGCTGAAAAAAAAATGACAAAGAGGCACTAGGGTAAACCCACACTATCAAGTGGATCTTGGTACCTCCAGAGACAGCAGTGCTCATTCAAATTATAATATCGCATTGACTAGCAACCCTGTAACATAAATGCAGTCAATTCGATTTCAATCATTGTGGCTTAGAGCAGCTTTAAAATCAGCACAGTACGATGTGAACATTTGCACACGAAAGATAGCATCAAATGTTTCATGGTTCATTCTGGGCATTTTATGTGTTGGCACATAATTGTTGAGCCTCAGTACTGACCTTTGCACCATGGATGCAAGTTTTCCTTGGGATGCAGTATATGATCTTAAAGAATAATGCGATTTTACTGGAAATGCATGAGTTGTTCTGGTCTACTGCAAGCAGTTTCAATAGACACATCAATACAGGATTCCTTGCACAGATCAGTGACGTTATCCAGTAGGTAGCTGAGCCATACAATCTGGAAAGGTCTCAGGTTTGACCTCTGGTCTATGTTGAATTAGCAGATTTCAGCTGGGAAGGCAGTAGGAGTGTTACAATTGACTTTAGTGCCCCTGGGTTAGGCAGGGGAAAGTCAAATTGGGTTCTACTTCCGATCGGCATCCAGCTGATGTGCACGTGTGACCATTGGGTAGAAACAAGGTTGGGATTGGGTATAATGCCTCCATAGTTGAATCGTCTGACAACTCTCACCTTCAAGGCTCATGCACCGACTTAGGTGAGTTGCTTGAGGACAACCGGTGACCCAGGAAGGAGTCAACATTTTCAGGAGAGGTAATGGGCCCAAGTTTCCACATGATTCGCGCCTGATTTTTAGGAGCAACTGGTGGAGAACGGACTATTTTAGAAATCGCAATTCTCCACATTTTTTTTCTGCAGTTCTAGTCAGGTAGAACAGTTCTAGTTTAGAACAGAATTTTTTCTTCAAAAGGGGGCGTGTCCGGCCACTGACGCCTGATTTGAAAGTTTCCACAGTGAAAACGTACTCCAAACTAAAGTAGAATGGCGCCAGTGAAGATTTTTGTAGAACTGAAAAAACCTGTTCTACACATTAAAAAAATCAGGCGCAGGTTACAAATTAGGCGCCCAGAACGAGGTGGGGGGGAAGGGAACTCATTAAATTTGACAATAAATCCTTATTTATACTTCTACAAATATTATACAAATAAATCCAACCTGAATAAACATTTATAAGCCAAGAAAAGATTAAATAAACCATCTTCCTACCTGTGTGAAAGTGCTTCAGCCAGGGAGAATTCTGCAGCTGTTCATGCTGCGGAGGGAGGGAGAGAGAGAGAGAGAGAGAGAGAGAGAGAGATAGATCGGGTCGAGGGAGCGGGTGTCGGGGGGGGGGTGGGGGAGCGGGCCTCGGGGCGGGAGGTGGGGAGAGCGGGTCTCGGGTCTCGGGTCTCTGTCGGGGCAGGGGGGAGCGGGTGTCGGGTCGGGGCGGGGGAAAGAGCGGATGTCAGGTCGGGGGGGGGGGGGAAGAGCGGGTGTCGGGTCGGGGCGGGGGGGGGAGCAGGTGTCGGGCCGGGGCGGGGCGGGGCGGGGGGAACGGGTCTCAGTCGGGGCGGGGGGGAGCGGGTGTCGGGTCGGGTAGGGTCTGGTCGGCGGGGGAGCGGGGGGAGCGAGTGTCGGGTCTGGTTGGGCGGGGAGCAGGAGCTGGCCGTGGGAGGAGCCTCATTCATGCAGCCCCAGTGAGGCCATTCAGCCAGGGCTAGGGGCTGCGTGCTTCGGGCCCCTCCCACACAGTTCGGCGCCTGGAGCTACTGCACTTGCGTGCCGACTGTAGCGCGCATGTGCAGAGGTCCCGGCACTGTTTTCAGCGCAGGGACCTGGCTCCACCCTCCCACAGCTCGTGCCGGCTGCGCCGAGTGCCACAGGACCTGTAAGTCGGTGGAGAGTACCGAGGATTTTTTTAGGCGCCGTTTTAGGCGCGAGAAACGGGCGCCCAGCTCGGCGGGGCGCCCGTTTTTTTTCTTGTGGAAACTTGGGCCCAATGAGTGGAAAAAAGAAACAAATTGCTCTAGTCCAGGAGGCAAGACGTCTCCAGGTGCATTTGCACTACATCTCCAGCATCAGTGACCGTAATGTCTACTTCACCTCAATGCTAAAGTTGTAGTATAAATCGAGAGAAGTGAGATCCCTGGAGGGTACATTAACATCCCATTTGAGTTTGACACTGCATGAAGTGTAACTCCAGTTTGATGTCAAATCAGTTTTCAAATGGCCCAGGGAGTTTCTTCATCTCCCTCTCCTCCTCTCAGACTCTCCTTAAAACCCAGCTATTTGGCCAAGCTTTTGGTTACACCCTCTAATCTCTCCTTCTTTGGCATGTCGTCTGTTTTTCCTTCCATCTCTGAGAAGCACCTGGCGATGTTTTTCGACAATAAAATTGCTGTTATGGTCCTTTAATTTTGTTCTTGGGTTTACTGAGACCGGCATCCAGTTAAACTCGTGTCTCCCTGGAAACTCGCCGTTTATACAAAAATCAGCAGGGTTACATTGGGTTTGCTGTTGGCTGCAGGAGACACACCCTTCAGGAACCGTCAGGATTTCCACCCACTGACACCAATAAAGAACCAGTTTAAATATACTTTGAGTTAATGTAATTGTTGAGTCAGGATGGATGCTGGCACTCACACCTAAACATGTGCAGAGCTCTCTCCTGGGCAGAAGAATTCCAATTCCAGTCAAGCAGTATAAGCAAGGTTGTGATTGGCAGAGACCCATAAATGCAGCATCAAACTGTTTAAATTTCAGACCCCCCATAAAGAACAAACTTTTCTGTTTATGCGAAAAGATGGAGACAGGAGACAGTTTTGTTCAGAGCAAGGCTAGTGTAATTATTACAATGATGTTTTGAACAGTCCTAAATAGTGAGATGTCCGGGAGGGGAAAAAACATTTATATGATGGCCATGCTAATGAGACTGTGGCAGCTGTGGCTCAGTGGGTAGCACACTCGCCTCTGGGTCAGAAGGTCATGGGTTTAAGTCCCACTTCAGGAACTTGAGTACATAAATCTAGGCGGACACTCTAGTGCAGTGCTGAGGGAGTGCTGCACTGTCGGAGGTGCCGTCTTTCGGATGAGACATTAAACGTTTGCCCTCTCAGGTGGACATAAAAGATCCCATGGCACTATTTCAAAGAAGAGCAGGGGAGTTATCCCCGATGTTCTGGCCAATATTTATCCTTCGATCAACATAACAAAAAACGATTATCTGATCATTATCACATTGCTGTTTGTGGGAGTTTGCTGTGTGCTGTGTGGAAATTGGCTGCTGTGTGTCCCACATGGTCGTGAAAGCCCTATACAAATGCAAGTCTTTTTTTATAAAGAGAATTCCTCTCCACGTTGGCAGCATTGCTTCTACTAAATGATCTGCTGTGAAAGCAACGAGTGACTCCTGAGTGAACGGGAGATGCTAGTAAAAAAATCACTGCGTAGGACTTTTAAATTCTTCTAGTGAAAAGAAGCTTTCATTTCCTGAAGAAGACTTGACTCTGAGGTGATGACAGAGTCAGTCCCTATAAGTGGGACAGCAAGGCAATACTGGGATGACAGGGCAGTTCTGTGACACTGCAGAAGTCATTTGCTTGGGCAATAGCTTAGGTCTACAGTCCACTGCAGTGAGGCAGGCATAGTACACTAGACTTATATGGTGTGACTACTTGTAGGAAGGTTCTGTTTTGCTTGCTTTGCTCTTATCAACAACTTCCAGGTATTGTATGTCAGACCTGATAAGCTACTCAGTTGTTGAATGTCATTCTTGGGTAATTGGAGGTCTCAGTATGTGCACACAAGCAGCACGGAATCGCTTTGAAAGCAACATCATCTTGCAAAGAAATGACACAAGGCAAAAAAAAATGATCCCAGTAAACAGGGCTAGTCATTGTGGTTTGAGACATGAAATTTGTCATCAATTTCACAGAAGCAAAATCATAGCGGAATTCAGTGATCCCTTCCCTTTTAAGTAACAAATCCATTTTGTCACTGGGGAAAAGGTTAACTCTTCAAACTTCGGTGGGATTTCCCAGTTTTACTGTTCAATTGACTGAAAAGTTTGTTAGAATTTTGACACAGAATATCCTCTCTGAGTTTTGTTGAGGAAATTAGTGTAGATTTCTGTATGTATTTCAGTACAAATACTTTATCGATACCATTTCCCACATTACTACAGTAACTACACTCAAAAAATTCTTAATTGGCTGTAAAGTGCTTTGAGACATCCGGTAATCATGAAAGGCGCTATATAAATGCAAGTCTTTCTTTTCTTTCTTATCTTCGCTCTCTGTGAAAGCTGCAATGTTCCAAAATAGCTTTTGAATGAATTTATGTAAGACGATGGTGCAGTGTGTAAGAGCTATGACATAGAATGGTCAGGTATACTTCTGTGCCAATGACTGCCATACAGGAAATTCCCAGTCTATATAGACGAAGCTGTTGAGTGAAGGCCTTGCAAATCGAGAGTAGCCAAGAGAGACAGAATTATCAAATGGGTGCACCTCCCCCAAGGCAATGGCTGACTTCTAGGCCAGTGCATTGTGGGGAGGGGACCCAGAGGAAAACAGGGGGCAAAAATTGCATAACTTCCAAGAGCCAGAATATTTTACATCAGTTACATAAAGCAAATCAGTTTTGATGGTATTAAATTACATGCCAGATAAACCAAGAACAAGATATCATTTAAAATTTTCAAAGCAGAAAACATGAAAATAGATATGATTATTGTATATTATAGTACACATGTAGATTCAAGTGTTGATATCTTACTCTGATTCAGAGTACCTGAAGTGACAGAAAACTTCAAAAGCCTGATATCTCTTGTAATTTCCATTAATGATTTTGTTTTCGATCTGTCTTTCCCCATAGTTGCTGCTATTCCTGCCCGTTCATTTTTGATCTTAGCAATATGTAACGACTTTCATTCAAACATTGCAAACAGGTGTGAAGAACCTCCAACAATTTTGTTTATTGAATTCTGCATGCCGTTGAAAAAGCTTTGTGTTGTCTGCAATTCAAGCACACAATGTCTTATCTGAAGTCCTCCCACACAATGAGATCATGACACTGAGTGATTTAGAAAAACATGGCCGGCATGTAAAAACAGCAACTATGACTTACCAGAAAAGGGCATCACAAAAGATGTTTCTGTGAACTTTGCACCATTGACATCATTAATAAATGACTGGCAAGTAGAAAGACTTTTCAATGGTCATACATTTTACAAAAAGTTTATTAAGTACATATTACTTACATGTCATTAACTAAAAGTTGTTGTTATTATATTACATATTATATTTTGTATTGATTGAGTATGCTTGATGTGACATCTTCTGTGAATCAGAGCTGCTTCATTCAGCCTTGCTCCTGAGCCACACAACATATGTTTCCCGGGACTTCAAAACTATGGAGCTTTTTACCTTCCTCAGTTTCTCTTTCCTTCTACCCTTAACACCACTTCTTGATTCACTTCATCTTGAGTGTCAGCTGTGGCTCAGTGGGTAGCCCGGAAATCTGCACGGTCCCAGCCTGCAAGACCATCAGCAGGCTGGGGACATAAGAGGGAGCAGTGTGCAGGAGAAAACCTACAGAAAACTTCAAAAGCCTGATATCTCTCGTAATTCCCATTGATCATTTTGTTTTCGATCTGTCTTTCCCCATAGTTACTGCTATTCCTGCCGGTTCATTTTTGATCTTAGCAATATTTAACGACACTGGAGCCACTTTTCTCACACTTTCTTTCAAACATTGCAAACAGGTGTGAAGAACCTCCAACAATTTTGTTTATTGAATTCTGCATGCCATTGAAGAAGCTTTGTCTTGTCTGCAATTCAAGTACACAATGTCTTGCAGCTAGGGAGCAGCGCATGCTGTTGCAGGAGGGTGACGGCTGCGAAGCCAGATCGCTGATTGCAGTTCGGGCAGGCACAGCAGGAGGGGCGAACAAATGGCAAACTTTTGTAGATGGAGGTGACCGGGGCCCAGGAGAGGCGTGAGTTTGGGGCTCAGAGGAGGCAAGGTCCGAGGGCAGCACGGGCCAGCCCACACTGCGATATGTGTGCGCGCTGGGTCCGTGCAGCAGAGCAGGTCTCCAGTCCTGCTCTGCTGGTTAACCCATGCCACTGGGCCAAGACCTAGCTCTGTCAAGCCCGTGTGATGGCTGGTGTGCAACGGCCGCCACACGTTAAAAAAATCCACGCACCGACATCTTCCACCCTTCAAGATGTAGTTCGGGATCTGGAATATTAGGTCGGGATCTGGAACATTGAAACACCTGTGAACTCATCTTTTTTTGACAGGGAAGTAAGTCATCCTCGCTTCGAGGGACTGCCGATGATGATGAGTGGGTAGCACCCTCACCTCTGAGTTAACAAGTTGTGGGTTCAAGTCCCACTCCAGAGATGTGAGCACAAAAATCTAGGCTGACACTCCAGTGCAGTACTGAGGGAGTGCTGCACTGTCAGAGGAGGTGCTGTCTTTCGGATGAGATGTTAAACTGAAGTCACGTCTGTTCTCTATTGTTGATGTGAAAGGTCCCATGGCACTAGGGGGGTGAAATTGTGTAGCGCCCTGTTTGGGGCGGTAACTTTGGCAGTTGCGCAAAAGTACCATCAGGTGCTACACGAGGGATTCCGTCACGAACGTCCAGTTTAGCAATCCAGGAAGGAAATGGAGCGCTAAATCAAGCACTGCCACTTCCCTTGGACTGCTAAAGCCAGCAAGAGGGACGGTAGAGGTGCAATACTGCACAATCTCCAGTGCAGCACTGCCAGAAACAGAGGGTCCTTCCCTCCCTTAAAGAGAAAGGCCATCACTGTAGGCTCTGCCTTGGAATGAGGTACTTCATCGCCAACAGCAGCCACAATCCGGCCCAATCAGCCCCAAGCATTCCAGTAGAGTGCAAGGCTGATCGATCGTGGCTGAAGAAAATTCTCAAAAATGGCCATTAGGCATTATCAAAATATCTCCTTTTCCCTCCCACCACCCCCCCCCCCCCACCCACCCCGCAAGCGCTCGGCCTCCTGAACAACGTCTCCTGCAGCGGTTGGTGTTGTCGCCTGGCGATGTTGCAGGGGGCAGAACCGAAGTTTGGGTCCGGGGCGCTATCAGGGCGATGCGCGGAATTATGACATCATGATCTCCGGGTGCAGGAGATCGTGGCACTGTGGGTTACCAGGTAAAACCTCCAGAGGAATTTAGCAGGAGTCGTTTCTCTCGCCGCGCCAGGTCGCTAATCCGTTAGCACACCATTATCACCCCCTCCCACCCCCCTGGAGACGATAATGGGAGGTGCAAAAGAGTTCAATTTCTAGGCCTAGGTGTCCTGGCCAAATATTTATCCCTAAATCAACATCACAAAAACAGATCATCTGGTCATTATGACATTGTTGTTTGTGGGAGCTTGCTGTGCGCAAATTGTCTGCTGTGTTTCCTACATTACAACAGTGACTACACTTCAAAAGTGCTTCATTGGCTGTAAAATGCTTTGAGACATCCAGTGATCATGAAAGACGCTATATAAATGCAAGTCTTTGTTTTTCTTCACTCCTCTCCTTTTTGACTTCTTATTGAGTGCCTGGCTAATAACTGGTAAGGTCTTCCAACATGAAGCATATACAGAGGAAACCAAATGAAACTTCTTTAAATTGTTCAGAAGAGTTTTGTGTAATAAGACTGAAAAATGTGCTTGCCTGCTGTTGAAAAGTTCCAAAAGTAGACAGGTTGCTGCTTGTAGGTATTGCTTCTGTCATTACTGAAGTTAAGCTGCATGCCCAAAGATGTTGCTTTAAGGTGCTATCCTTCTGACACACTGGGCAGACAGGCTGGGAGTATCACTGAAGTCCAACCTGTCAACACTGAGCTATCAGACACTTACAACAATTTCAAGATTATCTTTTTTAATGGTACCTGTCACACCTTTACCATATATTTCTCACCAACCTTATTGACAGCCAGATTACCATTCACCAATGCAAAGTTGCATCATTTAGTCTTGCTCTTTAACCACAGAGCATACATTTCCTGAGAACACTTAGTCTCCCTCAGCTTTCACTTCCTTCTCGCAATCTACAGGCTTTTAAAACAAAAGGCTGACATTAAAACATTAAACAACTTCCTGAGTTAATTTGTTTCCTCCTCTTCCCTTTTCCATCTTGGTGCTGCCCTGCACTGTGGCCCCTCATCCAGATATTTTGATAATTTAAAAAATCCCACCACATTGTAAGTGCTCCTAATCCACAACAAAGCAAAGCTGAAACTACTAAAATATTTCTTTATTGCATTCCTCAGATTGATACCAGCACTTGTAAGAATGCTATAGAATCTCTGATGACTGCAGATAAAGATTACTGAATACGCACTATAATAACATGTTTCCTTAGATGTCTAGTATGCCTGTAGTAGTCTGATTCTGGAGACAACAACAACTTGCATTGATATAGCTCCTTTATCATAGTAAAACATCTCAAGGCATTTCACAGGACCATTAACAAACAACATTTGACACCAAGCCACATAAGGAGATTTTAGGACAGGTGACCAAAAGCTTGGTCAAAAAAGTAGGTTTTAAGGAGCATCTTAAAGGAGGAGGGAATGGTAGAGAAATAGAGAGGTGGAGAGGTTTAGGGAGTGAATTCCAGAGCTTAGGGCCTTGCCAGCTGAAGGCACGGCCGCCAATGGTGGAGTAATGAAAATCGTGGATGCGCAAGAGGCCAGAATTGGAGGATATGGGCAGCAGAATTTTGGATAAGCTCAAAGTTACAGAGGATTTATGGTGGGAGGCAGGCTAGAAGAGCATTAGAATAGTCAAATCTAGCGATAACAAAGGTAAAGGGACGGAGATGGGCAATGTTACGGAGCTGGAAGTATGCAGTCTTAGTGATGGAGAAGATTATGGGGCTAGAAGCTCATCTCCAGGTCAAATAGAGACATTAGGACAGGTGACCAAATGTTTGACCAGTGAGAAAACTGTGGTAATTAATGTGGTATACACATGTTTCACACTTTGTTGCATGATTACTTGGCATGAACACTATTGTGATAACTTGAAGTCTGGTTCGTCACAGAGCAGATCAAATGTTCCCTCCTGCATTAGCCCAGAACTTCACTGGCACCATCTAGGCTGGTATCTTACTTTCATGGACAGAGGAATGGCTATCCTTATGACTCTAGTACTGAGAGTTCACACTCACAAGTTAATTCCACAGAAAATTCCATTCCAGATTCACTACAGGACAAACTTACCAATGTAAAAGGAGTATGAAATATACAAAAAAGTACAAGAAGCCCAGCTAAAAGACAACTGTCCCTTTTAGCATATACTCGCAGTGTTATGAAATGTTCCCTGTAAAAATCTTTTGGGCTGCATGGCCACTTTAACGGGCTGCATGACCAATTCGAGATTCCGCCTATGTGTGTTTTTTTCAATTTAACAGCCGACTCAAGGCTGCGCGGGACCCCTAGAACACTGCATGGCCACGCAGCTTAAAGGGAACATTGGTGATTTGTAAACAGAGTAGTAATACTACTGTCCATCACTAGTATCATCCATAAATCTAAATTTGGTATGTACATTACCTCATTATAAGTATTTCTGTTGTAACACTGTACTTTTTATGATTTTACTGATCCCAAACTCCTGACATTTTGATATATTATTTCATGACTATAATCTGTCAAACATTCAATACAGTGCACATGTAGGTATTGTGCCATCATCATCATAGACAGTCCCTTGGAATCAAGGATGACTTGCTTCCACTCTTAGCACGAGTTCTTAGGTGGCTGTACAGTCCATTATGAGAACCACAGTCTCTGTCACAGGTGGGACAGACAGTGGTTGAAGGAAAGGGTGGGCGGGGAATCTGGTTTGCTACACGCTCCTTCTGCTGTCTGCGCTTGATTTCTGCATGCTCTCGGCAACGAGATTCGAGGAGCTCAGCGTCCTCCCGGATGCATTTCCTCCATTTAGGGTGGTCTTTGGCCAGTGACTCTGAGGTGTCAGGGGGGATGTCGCACTTTATCAGAGAGGCTTTGAGGGTGTCCTTGTAACGTTTCCGCTGCCCACCTTTAGCTCATTTGCCGTGAAGGAGTTCCGAGTAGGGCGCTTGCTTTGGGAGTCTTGTGTCTAGCATGCGAACTATGTGGCCTGCCCATGTACAGTAGACACCTCAAGTCACTGGAGAAATACCACCAACGATGTCTCCACAAGATCCTGCAAATCCCCTGGGAGGACAGACGCACCAACATTAGTGTCCTCGCCCAGGCCAACATCCCCAGCATTGAAGCACTGACCACACTTGATCAGCTCCACTGGGCAGGCCGCATAGTTCGCAGGCCAGGCACGAAACTCCCAAAGGTATTGTGTATACAATGCCTCCTTACTGAGAAGTATGTAATAAGGGTGCAGTGTAATTGTACATTTATTTGTAAACCAATTGATTCCATATTCATTGAGTGTTTTATATTGTTTTTCAGCTTGCAACTGTAACCTGCATGCCCGACGGTGCCGCTTTAACATGGAACTCTTCAAACTTTCTGGTCGGAAGAGTGGAGGAGTCTGCCTGAACTGCCGTCACAACACAGCAGGCCGCCACTGCCACTACTGCAAGGAAGGCTACTATCGTGACATGACAAAGCCCATCACTCATAGAAAGGCGTGCAAAGGTATGTGGGAAGAGCCTGGGCTCTCACCTGGCCAGAGGATTATTTTCCTTTTGTCTGCCACCGCTGTGGAGCTTCCGCTGGTGGAAGCTCCCTTGTTTGCAGAAACTTTAGCCCATCGTTTTGGCACAGAGGGCTTTTGAGGAGAAGTTCTTTTGGAACACGTGTGACAGGACAAGAAAAATAAACAAAAGCGGACAACAGAGAAAGACAAAGGTGTGAAAGGCTTCTTAGGTTTAGTGGTATGACTGAGCAGGACTGGCAGATCAAAACATTAGCACAACACAGGTGTGCACACCAGCAAACACACAGCAGTTACATTCAGCAGGATCAGCCACAAGACAAAGGCAGCCTCGCACACACACACACACACACACACACACACTGCTCAAAGCAGCATTTTAATCTCCCAACAAACTGCTCTAACGCCTCTGAAAACAACATTAGTTCTTTGAAATGGCTCCTCATGCCTTGGCTTTTGTAAAGTTTTTTCTTCTTCTTTCAAAAGATAAACATGGGATTTTCAGCATTATCTCGCTGTCCTTGATTTATTACATATAGTTCGAAGGAATGCTTAAAAGTAGAATGGAAAAGGCTTGTTTTTACACTTCAGATTAATCCACAGTCTAAATGGTAATTACACCTGTTTGTGGAACCCCCAAAATGACATTATATTAACAAACAAACCATGCACCTCGCATCTACCAGTAGGCAGTCACCAACTCTTGACATTTGTACAATTCCAAATACACAAATTTGTGTTCAGAAATTATCACTCATTTAATTAACTCGGATTTTATTTAGTTTCATGCCATTTGTAAAATGGCTAAAGTTCAAAAATCTAAATAAGGATTAAACATCCATAATTTCAAAATTTTGCGAATGCGCAGCACTTATTTTTCCAAATCATTCAAGACATAGATAAGAATATAGAACTCATCACTTTGTATTAAAACAGAAAATGCTGGAAATCTCAGCAGGTCAGGCAGCATCTGTGGAGGGAAAAGCAGAATTAACTTTTTGGGTTGATCCTTCATCACTTTGTATGTTTAGTTGGTGGGGGAAATATTGAGTCTCAGGTACTTTCAACTATAAAAGAGAAGCTGAAACTAGTTGAACCAGAATGAAGCATTTCAAGAGTTATTTAGAGTCCATAAAGTGTAATATTTTTATTTGTTACTGTTGTTAAAAGGTGTCGCTATTTCAATGAGTAAAGATAAATAGGGAATTTTGCATCATATTCTGGTGCACTTTCATTGGAATTTAATTTTTAATTCTACCTATATGCATAATAAAGTTCCTTAAACATCTTGACAAATATTGAATGTTTCTATTTTTAAATTAAATAGTCTATTTATGCTAGAAATAATCATTTCACTACTATTAAGATGAGACATACATTAATGGGAACTAACCATCATTTACCTACTAAATTCATTTAATGTTAGGGATTATTTTGTAATGTTGGGTTATTGAACTCGTTACAATTCTTTATGCCAAGAGATTATGAAACCTTTAGTTTTTGTCCAGAAGGAGGCTATTAATATAACTGTACATAATCAAAGCAACATAATTCTATTTAGAATAAACAAATATAACAGATGTATCCAACACCGTTATAGCAAACTTGGGCATCATCCAATCACAGACTCATCCAACACTGACACCATCCAAAATAGACACACAAGTTGATACAATAAAGGTACATCTAATCCGGACCCATCCAACAAAGATGTCCTGGCATGTAGAAAAAGAATGTGACTGCTGTAACGAACCGGAAGTCGCTGTGCATACGCAGTTCCTGTGGTTTTTTTTTAAAGACAGTGGAGTTGAGCATGCACCTTGCTTAGATAATAGGAAAGATCTTGAGATAATGTTGAGTCTGGATTGCTAATGGGAAAATGATGCGCTTTTTAAATTTTATTTGTATTTCTTTGTAATAAAATTATTTCCAACAAGGGAAAAAAAACGCTATCAGACACCTTTAAATAACGAGGATGTTTATTGAGCCAATCCAACAGGAATGTTTTAATATTCGTAAAAGTCTTTATAAAATCAAGAAATCTAATTTATTGGTAAATGTCACCTCAGAACATGTAAATGAAGAAAATACTCTATTGAAGTGAATACCTAATGAATCAATATACAAACATTGGAAATCTAAAACCATAATCTCCCATTGAATGAATCCTTTTTTCTCTGATTATAATATATAATTTCCCCTATTTATATAACCTATCTATCTAAAAGATATCAAAAGTACTCATGTGAATCAATTACAATTAAAAGCAGGCAAGAACTTGTCTCAGATCTTAGTAACATTATCACATATCTGTTATTAAGTGAATAACATTTAGTGGAATGCAAGTGTTGAGTTATTAGGAATTGACTGAGTGAAGAATTAGAATTATTGGTGATGAACCTGATGATCAGATTGAACTCAAATAATTGAGTCAAAATCAATGAAGGACTTCTGATCAGAGAGGATCTCAAATGCACGTAAATATTCAGACACACATTCATAAACACACAACCTACATAAGCTAACAGGTTCGTTTCACTGGAGTAAAGGCAATTATAGCAAACAAAGTGGCAGGCTGCAAGCGAGTCAAATTGTGCCTAATGTGAAAGAGAGAATATGGACAGAAAACACTTCAATGTAAGTCACATTACTGAATGTTACCTAACCTTACTGTTGGACCAATAATGCAATAGATTCATAAAGATTGAGAGGTGTAGGTGTGATTTTCAAAATATCTTGCTGCACCAGCAAATATTGGATTTAATCTAAAGATACTTTAGAATTGCATAAATAAGGGTCATAGCTTTGAAACTGGAAGTTAAATTTACTTCTTCCATCCTTACATCAGATAAGAAAATAGGAGAAAAAAGTGCAATTCCTATCAATGAGAGAGCTACATATTTGTAGAAAACTGTTATGTCGTGAGCCCCAAACAGGTGCACTACTAACTCTGTAGTTTATATTTGTAATCTTTTTTTACAAAAGACACTACGGCTCACATTACTCAAAACATTCCTGGATTTTATCACCCACAAAGAATGTTTAAAACAGTCTGAGGACTGAAGCAAGTTGGATTGAAATACTGCATGGTCTTTGCTTAGCTTAGAATCTGGGCTAAAAATGAGACATCAAAACAGATAATTGTCAGAATGAATCCTTTTTTAAGCAATGTAAAAATATGCACCAAATTCTAGAAATGCCTTGACTTTCATGTACACACATAATGATATACTGCTTCACAATTACCTTCAGCAACATGTATCCAGAGTATCGTACCACCAATTCCTTTCAGGGGAATTACAATTTTGCTGCTTTAATGAATCTACAAAATCCACATTCAATGAAATCTCAGTAAAAACTAATACAAGATATTAGTAAAAGAGCGTTCAGTTTTCAAAAATTAATTTTAATTAAAATCGAATGGATAGGACCGTGTTTTGAAAGTCAAAACTTCAGGAAATTGAAGGTTTTTACCGCGTTATTAAATAATGATTTACAAGTTAATTATAATATATAAGTAACATCGGGAGATTACTGTATAAACTCTTTTAGACTGTGTATATTTATCTTTTTTTAACTCTGAGTTTGATAACTGACTCATCTCTTGAAAGTTTGGCAGGAATCAAGGAGCATGTTAATGGAGCGCTGCACTTACTGCATGATGGGTGTGTGTATTGGAACCAAGTGGTGAACAAAGATGGCAATATGAGTTACAAGGGTTATTTTACCAGTACCTTCCATTTCTAATTACTCATGTTCACCATATCAATGTTTAACCTTAGCAGGAGAGAACCAAGGAATCCTAACAAGTCATTAACTTTGAATTTGTTATAATATTTCATTGTTCCATCAGGTCTTGTTCATCATAGTTTCACCTTGTCATGTGCTTGCCACTGATTGGTTAAGTAAAAAGAAAATTGACATGAACTATTTGGATTAATGTTATGCAGCATCTAACAGTCACTGGCATCTATGGACTGCTGTGTTTGTAACCATTTAAAAAAAAGACTTGATTCTTTCACCCATTCCACTTGCATTTTAATCTATTCATCTAGTTTGATTTTAACACATAATTCAAGATGTTTTCTATGTTCTCAGAAGTCTGATATTAACCATGACATCAGCTTCCTTTGTGTATTCTTTATCTAACGCTATAATTTCCATTTTTCACTCAGACCAATATCTAGGCTCCCCTGTTGACTCTACTGGATCTGAAGATCCTAGCTTTGATTCCTGATGTGTGTTGAGTTAGCTTACCTCAGTTGGGATGCAAGTCGGTGCCCCGGGATAGAGAGAGGAAATATTAGGCAGTGTTTGTCATTGTAATCCAATGAACCCTACTGGAAAATGCTTGTGTGTAGATATCGAGTGAGGAAAGGATCAGGTGGCTATGACATCTGCTCATTCCTCTCCCTCATGCATTAGAGTCACTGCCTATGGCTCCCAAATGAAGAATGACAATTTGGATAAGGTATCCCGGAAGGATTTTTATTTCTTTTAATTTCTGGCAATTTCAGGGGAGCTGGGGTGGGGGGGGGGGGGCGGGGGGAGTTGAGAAACTGGCTCTCCCATGGATGGGTGGACACCAGAATTTCTGGCAGGAATGGGCAGGCGAGTACCAGAGTTTTGCCCAGAAGCTACTTGCAGCCATCTATCTGATGCAAATGAAGTGCCTTCCCACTGACCTCACACACACCAGCAGGGCCAGTGCTGAAGTGCACTGTTCGAATCATGACCTCAGGAATTTTGGGGCCAGTGTGCTTAGAACAGTTATGAGCTGCAGCTCTTTGAAGGATCTTTGAATCAAACTTTGCATCTGCAAATATGTTATTGTTGCTGTGTTGTTTTCAATTGGTTGGCCTGCTGAACAAAGCTGTTGTACGTCCTGCTCACCAATTCTACCTTCATTCACTATAACCTTGTCTGGTGCAAATAGCTTTGTGGCAAATTAATTGAAGCTCAGATCCCACAAACAAACCATATATTATTCCTCCAAAATTGGAGATTAGTGAGTTACAAGGCAGTAATTCAATTGAAAAGGTCTGACGTCATGAATGGGTTTGCAAACATTTTCAAAAACACAGTTTGATTTATTGCCTTAAACTCAATTGCAAGCATTTCCTACTATTTAGATTATACTAGCAAGTCTCCTGTGGCATTAATGATCAATGGCAGAGATACTTCGGGTACAAACCAAGCATATTCCCATAAGGAAGACAGATGGAGTATCCAAAGGTAGATCTCCCTGGATGACAAACGAAATAGCGGTTAAAATAAGCTGAAAAAGGAAGCTTATGACAAATGTCAACTACAGAATGCAATAGAAAACCAGGCAGAATACAGAGTGCATGGGAGGAAATTGAGAAAGGATATAAGGAGGGCAAAGAAAGAGTATGAGAAAAGATTAGCAGGCAACATAAAAGGGAATGAGACATTCTTTTATCAACATATAAAAAGTAAAAGGATGGTTAAAGGAACAGTGGGGCCGCTTAGGGACATAAAAGGAATATTTCTAGTGGTGGCAGAGGCCATGACTGAGGTACTGAATGAGTACTTTACATTTGTCTTCATAAAAGAAGAGAATGTTGCATCAGAAGAGGTGAGGTGGGGAGTAGAGATATTGGATAGGATAAAAATGGATAAAAAGTTGGTACTAAATAGGTTGGCATCACTCAATGTTAACTAGTCCCTGGTCTAGATGGGGTGGACTCTAGGTTGCTGAGGGAAGCTAGGGTGGAGATAGAAGCAGCACTGATCACAATCTTTTAATCTTCCTTGGATATGGGAGTGGTGCCAGAGGACTGGAGGATTGCAAATGTTACGCCCTAGTTTAATAAAAGGGAGAGGGATAAAGCTGGGAACTACACAGTCTAACATCAGTGGTGGGAAAACTACTGAGACCATCGTCAAGGACAAAATTAATTATCACTTGGAGAAGCATGAGTTAATAAGGGACAGCCAGCACAGATTTGTTAAAGGCAAATCATATCTGACTAACCTAATTGAGTTATTTGATGAAGTAATAGAAAGGGTTGATGAAGGTAGTGCAGTAGATGTTGTATATATAGACTTTTGAAAGGCAAAACAGAAGGTCTGATTGTACAAGGCAAAAGGAGATGGTAATAGGACAAGTAAACAACGGGTGAGTCTAGAGGAGGTGTAAATGGGAATCGCAGAATCATCAACAGCTGCTGTGAAAAAAAATGTGGGCAGAGGTTATGGTCTGAAATTGTTGAACTCAGTGTTGGGACCAGAAGTCTGTAAAGTGCCTAATCAAAAGATGAGGTGCTGTTCCTCGAGTTTATGTTGAGTCTCATTGCAACAATGTAGGAGGCCGACAACAGACTGGAATGTATTTTGCTAGCGTCCTTACAATGTAGTAATGCTGCTTGAAAATGTCCTTCAGTTGATAATGCAAAACAGGGTACTAAGCTGTATATTTCAGAAAGATCCCAAGTTCTATCTCCTGTGATGAACTTATTCAAGGCTGCAATTGACCTCAGTGCCCTCTGCTGATCACTACCTGCTAACCTTTGCTGGAAAGTATATAAGAGGTCTGACTAACATTAAAATACAATATGATGACGATTTTCAAAATTCAGATTTTTAGCATATCTCAAGGTCCTAATAAGTAATTTCCCATTCAAGTCTTGATCAACCTTTTCTGTGTGTTTCTGCAGAGCCTGGAGTGAATGGAATGACGGTGGTTAGTGCTTTTATTTCTACCAATGTAAAAAGCTAAGCCACTGAATCTGGGTCGTGTTTATAGTTTGCATATCAAAAACAGCTGACCCATAAAGTGTCAGTTTTGAGGAATCCTGCAATTGGTGCCGTAAGCTCGAGGTGTTCTGGCATACAAAGAAAATGTTCAAAAACCATACTCCATCTCAATGATCAGTTTAGTTAGGTCAATGCAATTAATCTGACAGATAGTTAAAAGTGTCCTTTGTGGTATTATTCATATTGAAAGTTACCAAGCTAGCAATTCTGCAAACATCACATAAAGTATGCAACAACAAAACTAACTTCCCTCAACCATATCGGCTCGTAGTAGCCAAAAGAGGCTTCCTATTAAAATAGTATTTCTAGTGCCATCAAACATTAAACGTTTGAAGTGTCTGCATCGTGAGCCAGCTTCAGTATTTGTGTTCTCGAGTCACGAGACATCTACCCTTTACCTCTCGTTCTTGCTTTGTGAATGGCAGAAAATCGGACAGAAGCATAAAGAACAGCAGCATGAGTACTCCCATCATGCCTTTCTTGCTCACATCCGTACCTCTCTAAAGTTGGTCTTCACTATGAAAACTTGACTGTCTGACCCCCCTCTTTATATTGTGATTCTAAAATACAAAGAAAGGGTTAGTAATAGTTAGGAAGTTTACAGACTGTGATTGTTCCTGTTAATAGTTAATTGCGGGCATTGTAGTTTTATTTTTTCACCCCTTCAATTTAATCGTGTTTATTAAAATAGAATAACATTGAAAACATGTACATGCTACACAGTTACATCATGCAGAGCATACTAACACAGCACAACAATAGAAGCTAAAATCTCTGCAATGTGAAGAGAGCAGATGAATAATGAAAATTACAGTTTTAATTACTTTATTCAACTAGCACTCAATTATGGCTTGTCAGGAAATTTGCAGCTGAAGTGCCAGCAGAACACTTTTGTCACCACACTTAAATGTCAACATTTCACTCACTGCTGGAATACAGTGCTGTGTAATAATCTAATTGCGTCTCTCCAGAGTTAACGGTGATCATGTTACAGCCTCCACTTACACAGAATTCTATTATTGAGGCTCATGGCTTTGCGAATGATCAAGTTAATGGCGTAGATCAAGAACACTGTGTGGATGAATATGGAGCTTTAGGAGTGACAACGGTGAATTAATTAATCATTTATGCAGTTGATTAACAAGCTGTCATCATTTTCAACAAAATCACAAGCATCTAGTTGGTTGACATATATTCACACAAAATAATGAACCTATTTAAAATGTTATCTTTGTTAATATGCTATACCCTAAATCTTTATCACAGATACTTCAGTTTTCATTCTTCTAACATTCAAACCTTCTTTGACTTGGCTCAGTTTTTAGTATCTTTGTCTCTCAGTTAGTACACCGTCAGTTCACACCCAGCACAGACCTTAAGCACATAACCAGTGCAATACTGAAGGAGTGTGGCATTGTCAAATTTACTGCTATTTGGAAGAGATGTTAATCTAAGGCCCGGCCTGCTAGGTGGATGCTTAAGATCCTGTAGCAGTATTTAAAGAGCAGGGAGTTCCAACATATCTATCTCAAGCAAGAACAGATTAACTGATGATTCCTCTCACTGATGTATGTGGGATCTTGCTGTGCACAAAATGGCAGGGATGTTTTGCCTGAATAATAAGTCACGGTACTTCAAAGTAATTCATTGCACGTGAAACACTGAGGCATTTAAAAACATGATAAGGTGCTCCAAGTCTTCTTGCATGTTCCATTTATTGACAAGCATCAGGAGGTAAACATTTATCACAAATTGTCAATGACATTGATTGCTGAATGGTCGTAACCTGACTATAGAAAAACTAAGAGCACGAGTTGGAAAAACACACATTGTCAGACTCTTTCTTGGTGGCCATGTCTTGTTAATGTTATTTTAATTAAAAGTGATTTCTCTTTTTGTTGGTATTTAATTATATGCTGGTAGACTCCAGACCAATTAAATTTCATGTAAGATTTTCCTGAAAAGCTCAATGACTCACAGTCGCAGCATAAATCTTTTTGTCATATTTTTAACCAAATTGGAACTAATGGGGAAGTCAATCCCCATTTCAAAAATGGTACATTTCAGTACATTAGTCATAAGATAGTTATCTGCCAAGTATTCTGCAGCATGTGCTGCTGACTAACTGAAATCCAGCTCATTACAGTGCTCTTGATCAGTTCCATTACTTGTCCTTCCTGCAGGGCATTCTGGGCAAGGTGACATCACAGCTGACTTGCTGCATGTGCCTGTTCTTGTGTTATGTAACTTTCCCCAGAATGTGGACATTAACCTTTATTAAAATGAAACTGTGATCATCAATAAATAACACTAATGGGTGCTCTTCTGAGTTTGATAGCGAGGTAGAGTAGGGCAGAGTAAAGGGAGCTTTATACTGCATCTGGCTGTATTATACCTAATCTGGGAATGCTTGATGTTGACCCTGGGTGCCTGAAATGAGAAGGGTTTCATCCCCTAGCACTTTGCGTTGATGAGCGCATTTTTACAATGGAGCGCTGTTAGACAGCAGCGTTTGGCTGAGAATCCTAAAAAGGGAGAAGGTTGCATTTGTGAGTAAAATGTTGAAAAGGTACCTTTTCTTTAAAAAAAAAATGACTGATTCTTCTGAAAGAAATTGGCTATGGGCAGCACAGTGGTACAGAGAATCAGAACCCCAATGTGCGGTCCTAAAGACTGATGGGACTTCAATGCACGCCGAGATTCCACATCATATCTTAAAAGTGCCATCATTGGGAGACACTCTGTCAAGTTTAGGTGCTTCCCCAAGGGAGGAAGGCAAAGTCAGACCAGGTGCCTGTATCGCTCTCATGCACTTTGTAAAAGACTGCTATCTGCTGTGATCTGGTTCAGCTTGGCTAGAGAAGGTACAAGGCACCAGGAGACTAGAAAAAGAAACGGGTAGAAAACAAATTACATCTCCCTCACCCCTTAAATGGGCTTTAAACATATGAAAAGATCTGAAAATGAACCTGCATCAATGGCACAGATTTAAACTTTTTACTGCTCAAAACAACTTCTGAGCAACAGCGCCAGAATTTAATTATTTCACCTGAGGCATTTGTTTAAAAGATGACAATTGAACTCAAACATGAAGGCTTGTTCAGCTTCACTGGCAATGAAAACATTTAAAAAAAACTAAGTTTGGTGCACGTGCAGACAGAACGTTTGGTTCTCACATAAGGACACAACCTATTTATACAACGCAGTATCTATTAATAGTGAACAAAATAGTTTCTGTATGGAACTGCAAAAACAAACTCCTTTTGGGAGCTGAAAGGGAATTTGAGAGTGAATATTTTGTGAGCAAGCTAAATGGTCACGGCCTATCACTTGAGAATGACTTGTCACAATATGTGACAAAACATCACTTAATCTTTCACTCTGAAAATTGTATAGTAACACCTTCATTTTTAGGAATGAACTTTAAATTCCATTCCATTCTTGCTCTCCCCTTCCCTGCCTCCAGAGTGAGTGGTCCTCAGCTTACAGCATTCTTCCAGGTCAGGAGCCTCAGCTCTCCAACCCTTGCACCTAACCATGAACACCATTCATTCTGCTTTTCTGATGTCCCTGTTGTAATGTAACTGCTTCAAGGGTTCTTTGCTTAAGAATTCATAGCAACACATTGCCATTAAGAACTAGTTGGTTTATTAGCAAAGGTTTAACAATCACACGACACATTACCAGTTCATCCACCAGGTTCACAACTGGCATACCTCATCGAGGATTCCCTGAACCTAACTGGCTGAGGTTTTATTGAGTCTTGTTAACATCATGTGACTGGCTAAGCCACTCCCAACTCAACAGCTCTACAACTATTTTGTTGTAATCAGTAATCAAGTCCCCCCTGATTAAAGGGGGGGCACACTCCAAAAGATTTTCAGGTGCCCCCTTGTTTTTTTGCTTTTTTTCTGAGGGCACCAAAACACAAATTATACAAGTGCCCCCTGGCTAAAGGGTGGGGGGGGCACTAAAACCGACAAACTGAAACAATTTAAACTTTGGACATTAACATCAAATTAAAATTTGGTTGCCGGGGTGATGATGCACTCCAGTCCCTCCGGCGCCCATCTCTCGCAGAAGGTCGCGAGCCTACCGGTGGACATCATGTGCTCCATCTCCAGGGGCATCCTGGCTTGGATGTAACTGCGGAAGAGAGGCAGGCAGTCGGGCTGAACGACCCCCTCGACCGCCCGCTGCCTGGACCGGCTGATTCAACAGCTCTACAACTCTTTTGAGAGAACAATAAATAAACATTAAATCATGCCCCCTGAATAAAGAGGGTGGGGGGGGGGGAAACACTCCAAACAGTTTTCAAGTGCTCCTTTTTTGTATTTTTTTTGTTTTTTGGGGGTGTTTTTTGGGCATTAAAACCACAAATTAAAAAAGTGCCCCCTGGCTAAAAGGGGAGGGGGACACTAAAACCCGGCACAATAAACCAATTAAACTTAAAACATATAGAATCAAATTAAAATTTGGTTGCCGGGGGTGGTGATGCACTCCAGTGCCCACCTCTCGTGGAAGACCGCGAGCGTACCAGTGGACACCGCGTGCTCCATCTCCAGGGACACCCTGGCTCGGATGTAACCGCGGAAGAGAGGCAAGCAGTCAGGCTGAACGACCCCCTCGACCGCCCACTGCCTGGACCGGCTGATTCAACAGCTCTACAAACCTGTGAGCATACTCACAGATGCATACATTACACCTGAAGGAGACACCCTTGTTAGTGGGAGAAGGACACTTCCACTTCCCAACTCCTATTCTGTCCCTCGTGGTGATGACCCAGAGAAGTGGGATGCTAAGGATGGAAGTCCTCCTGTCGTTAACTTTAGTTGAAAAGTTTGGCACGAGTATAAAATAGGTTTTGCTTTTGGACTCACATTGACCTGTTCAGTAAATTTATTGCCCAGAGGAATGTCATCCCATTTGTCTTTAAGGAACGCTGCGAGTATAGGGGTCTGTAAAGACGAGAATTAGCATTTCCTAATCAGAAGTTCAGCACCCTAACAGTGAATCCAACGATCGGTTACATTTCAAACATATTTAATGCTCACAGTACCTCTGATAATTGGAGAATTTTATGTATGGATCATTTTATGGAATCAAGAGATACTTCCATTTGAAATGTGTGGGATCAGGCATATTTATAGATTCGATTTATTGATTGCAGAGCACTGAATACATTTTATCCAGAGAACATGTTAAAATAAGTCAATACTTTGCAGAAGGGGGACTATTGGCAACGTGTTTGCTCAGACTGTAGTAGTCCTGACCTTTATATGGTTCTAGGGAGTGGCAACATATAGGAAAGACAATGGCAAGGCCCCTAGAAACTGTTCTACTTTTAGTTTGTTTCTTTGCAGCCTCTCAATCTGTTTAACCATCTGTTTTAAATTTAATGTTCTTTGTGTTATTTATTATAAATCTAATTTTTATGTCAAAATATATGTTTCTTAAGGAACACAATGCAAACATACTCCACCCTTACAGATTACATTGGAGCCCAGTATTTTGCCCGTTATGCTGAAGGCCATGTTAGAGAAATTGCCCCCGTAATTTAGCACAAATTGAAACAAGAAAAAAATGGGATCCGAAGTCCAATAATTCTATAATCAGAGTTGTCATCCTGACCAAGAGGCTTAGAACAAAGTAAGGTTTTTGTTGTGTTCATTTTCCTCTGCTGAAGCAGCACTGATTGCCTGATGGGTACAACAATCACTGCCCAATGTATTTGCTCATCACACAGACCAGCCAACTTAGAAAATACAGTTCTTCAGCTAATCTCTTGGTTCCATGAACAATCCAGAAGTGGAAACAACACGCTAGGACCCAGACAGTGAATATCAGCAGGATATTTGAAGATGGACAGCATTATAGCCAAACCTCATTGCAATTGTAAAGCATTGATGCGTGCATTCCAACAACAGTAATCACAAACAGGAACACTGGATGATTTTCCCCTTCCTTATCCAAGGATTGTTGAGACCAATTTTTGTGCTATAACTGCTCAGCCGCCCCAGCAGAGATCAGCTAATTCAGCACAGACCGGGAATCCAACCTGCTAAAGAGGGTTGCGAAAAACTGTATTTTCTAAGTCTTGAGCTTACTTTCTACAGATTTTTTTATAAGTAGCCTGTCTCATTTTCATTTGACATGACGTGTAGGGCAGTCAGAGTTACAAGAAGGTCAGTGACGTACAAGTCACGCTGAATGAAATGCAGGTAGATATTATTTATGGCCATGCGCGTTAGCAATAGGCATTACATAACATACAAGTTCAAGGGATGAAGGGGTCACTGCAACTGTACTTGTTTTCATCATAAACCCACAAGGCAATTACTTTCTTTTCACAGATTCTCTTAATGTGAAGCAAAAAATAGTAACAATCCTTTTTTTGGAAAAGTAAAATTAAATTAGAAATCAATGACTTGAGTTAACAATTTAATGCAGAGGCAAAAGCAAGCTAGGAATTGGTCAAACTGTTCTTTATGCGAGAGCCATACCAACATCTGAAATACATTTAAAATTTTAAAAATCATAAAGCAAAGCATTCCTGACCCATTATTCTGCCTTTTATTTGAATATTCATTTATATAACCATCTTTTTAGACCAGCAATGAGAGAGTACTAGTTCTGAATCCATTTATACTCAAGGGCTGGTTAATGCGCTCATGTTAAATTCCAGTGGGCATTCTTTTGTCAGTCATTAAACCATTTATTTTAAATTTGTTCACCAATTTGTTTTAAACAGGTAAACAACTTTCTCAAAACTGTGCACACAAGAATTTAACACAAGTGTGTTAATCAATATACCAAAATACGTTGCAAGGACGAATTCCTGCCCTTGGGAATGTCCCAGGTTTGATCCTTGATTTGTGCTGATCTTAACTGGGCAGCAGAGTGATTACTACAGTTGGTCCCCTTTAGGAGGGAGGAGAAAAATCGGCCAGGGTTCCTGCTCCTGACTACAACAAAAACAACAAATTGTATTTATATAGCACCTTTAATGTAGTGAAAAGTCCCAAGACACTTCACAGGAGCGTTATAAAACAAAATTTGATACTGAGCTACATAAGGAGAAATTACGGCAGATGACCGAAATCTTAGCCAAAGAGGTAGGTTATAAAGAGCATTTTAAAGGAGGAAAGAGAAGTAGAGGGGAGGAGAGGTTTAAGGATGAAATTCCAGAGCTTAGGGCCTAGGCAACATAATGCACGGCCACCAATGGTGGTGCGATTAAATTCAGGGATGCTCAAGAGTCCAGAATTAGAGGAGCGCAGACATCTCGGGGGGTGGGGTGGGAGGGCGGGGGTGGATATGGGGCTGGAGGAGATTACAGAGATAGGGAGGAATGAGGCCATGGAGGGATTTGAAAACAATGTAGAATGTGAGAGGCTACTCTCCATTGATTTCTGTTGGAAATTGTGTATGTGTGTATCTACTCCAGTTAATAGCATTTTGAATATAAACTATGCTATATTAATGTGTTGCTAGCCAATGTTGAGCACAATGTTGAACACTGGCTTTACTTAACAACTCCCTCCTTACCAATAATTCCAATCTGTACAAATATTTAATCTAGATATTTCTCTTTTATGTTTTAGCCTCTTAAGTATACAGCTTGTGGTATAAAGCAATCAGATGAATCAGTGGTGATGATTTACAAAACAATAAACCATAACCCACAAGCTTGTGGCATGATGTCACGCCAATACTTTGTTCGCAGTGAACTTGCCGCTCTTCACTGTTTATTTTCCATATAAATTAAACACAACATCAAGAATTTCATTACTGCGTTAAATGAACAAAACTTGAAAGATGTGGGTTGAAATCACTGAAACAATTACAGATAGTCCCAACATTTTGATTAATGTGCGCAGATTATTTTAGATTCCCTCAGTTATTTTCAGCTGCATTGTGTTCTGATGATGAAAACAGGCTGTTTCCACCTTGTGGCTGTCAATCAAAGGTAACGCAGAGTTGCCTCAGCAGTCTATTTCTGCAACACAACCATTCATTTTGAATTGATGTAAAGATTTTCCAATTGCAGCACACACAAATTAAAAAGATGCAACATTACTTCCCAAAAATGTCAGTGTGGACTAAACAGCACAGCCAGAACAAACTGGAGCCGCAAACATTTATAAGCAGGAGCATTTCAGATTAATTGAAGCTGTATAGCACAGTCCCCATTGAAATTCCTGATCCAAACTGAATGTGGTCGCCTATGGTTTATAGTTACAGCTGCCCCACTACATTCATGAGGCTGGCAGTATTCAATTACCAGTTCAACACAAGTGCTAAGCCATCCTTTCCTGCAAAAAGTGACATTTGCCTGTTTGATAACTATCCTGATAGGAATCTCTTGCTTCACAGCTCAATTTATTGGAGGAAGATTTTTCCTCTGGATTACAATAACTTTGCATCACTGATAATTGGGCGAATTTACTCCAAATAAGCTATAAATTTACAGAAAATTGGAATTCGAAGCTGTCATGTAGGTCAGGTTTAGAACTGGTACTGTATTAGGTTTCTCCAGTTAACATCTAATTGGCTTTTGAAGTACAGGCACTTAAGTGATAGGGACAGCAATACAGCAGACTACACTACATTGGGATTTGCAATCACCTGCTTTTTGTCCCTAAAACTCCTTCTTTGTCACTGGGGCTTTCGCTGTGCTTCTGTGAAGATGCAAACACTTTTCAGCTGGCCCGCTGAAGGTTTTAGTTTAATGAAGGCCATGATTTATTACCACAGTGTAAAGCTGAAACCTGCTAATGGTTCCCATAGTGGACAGCTATTGATCAGAACTCCCCTCAACAAAGTGTGCTGAGCCCAACGTATAAAAAAACACAGCAATGACTCATTCACTAAGCACTTGTTCAAACACTCAATCATTGGGTTATAATTAATTCTGTACAAAGCTCAACTATATGCACACTAATGAGGCTTCAAGTATACCCACCCAAGACTGTGGCACTGAAAGGAAGAAGTAAGACAAGAGACAGATCTGGAGATAAGTGACAAAGTGGCTCGCATGCTTTGAAGAACCAGGTGACAAAAACATTTCAGCCCAAAACGAGACCCGATTCAAGAAATGAATTACACCTGTTCAACAAAGAGGGTTACAACATGATTAAAAGCATCCTCAGTTATTTCAGGTGGTTATGCAAAAAAACAAAAAAATAATCAAAATAAGAAGTGGAAAGTGTTGCAAATACACATGAGGCCCGTCAGCATCTAAAAAGAGGGAAAGAAACAGGTTAATATTTCAGGTAGAGCTCTTTCAGCATGATCAGAAAATATCTCAAAAATCTTAGTTCCTGCTCCAATATACTAAATAGGGTAATTTATAAATCTAGAATTGGACTCTCTATAAACGGAATCACCATCCAAACCCTGCCGGCTTATGATGGTCACATGTTTGGCATGTGCACCTAATCATTTAGCAGAGTTGGGTCTTTGCTCTGTAGGCACATTTCAAGTCTGTTGCTATATAAAAACTAAGTTGGAAGTAAAGCAAGAGCATTCACGGAGCCCACAAGCCATCAATCTGAATCTCTACAGTCTTCCACTTGCAATCTGAATTTCTATGCTGCACACAAGAGTAACCCCCATCTCTCACCTCTCCTGTAGCCATCTTTCTTCCACCCCACCCCCTCCCACTAGATTGGTACATTTCAGCATCTCATCAACGTAATCACTTGCATATTGCATGCACCAGGAGTTTTCCAGCTGTCATATCATGTCAAAGCCAAAGATAAAATGAAAACCAGCAGATTCAGTCAGAATAGATTAAGATTAAGTTAACCAAAAAAAAGCATCATATTGAAAAATTCACTTAGTAATGTCAGGCTCAATAATGGAGCAATTCACAATATTGTTTTAATTATACACGGAGATATTAGTCTTTGAAGGATTTTCTGATTATACAATAAAACAATGCTAGTTGTTTTATAAAGGCATACTGTAGGTTGGGTCCCAAGATTAAACCCAATGTGTATACAATTTTCAATTAAATAAAACCAGCTGTTGGAATAATTACCATTGCTTCATGATGTGTTATGACCATTATAACAATCTGATAAATACTATTCCAATCAGATACCACGGTCATTTTCTAGTGAAAGTCCAAGGAACAATGTTGTTTTTAATGATACAAATCACCAGCAGTGTCCACTGATAACAGAGAAAGGGCTTCAGGCAAACCATAAGAGACATGAGCATTACTCAGAGCTCGACATCTTTCTTACTCTGTGTCCCGAGAAAACAGATTCCATCTTTTTTTAATACTCACTTTTATGGCCCCTGTTAAAAAAATTCACAAGCTGTTTGGATTATTGGAAAAGCTTCAGACTGTTGATGTGGTGGAGGATTTTTTCCTAATGATTTATTTCATGTTCAGTAAATCTTGGTTTTAATTATAATAATTGAGCAAGGCTGTTGCCAAGATTAGGCATATTGTTTTGTTTATAAAGGTATGCTTCTTTCATGAAAAGCTATGCAGCGTATAAATAACCAAGAGAGGTTAATGTAATTGCTGTTGACTTCAGCTAGTTACCTTTGTGTGAACAACTTTTGGGACAAGTTGATGGAGTATTGGTCTGAACCATGCATCATCTGAAGGTAAAGACACAAGGGATTCTAAAGAATGCAATTGCAGTAATATAGCATAAGAGGAAGTCTTTGAACCCTTTGACCACTTAAAGGCTTCTTCAGCTTTCAAAGTGTGCACCTCCCTTCTTTCAATAACATCTGCAAAACAAATTCCTTGCAGTTGTTTTACACTGAGCATTATAAAGATAAATTAGGGACATGTAGCAAAGCAGCAAATGTTTCCCAGTTTATATTATTCTTGGAGTTCTAGTAACAATAATATATTTTCTATATCTAATTTTTGTGCAAATATTTCACAACAATTCTCAATCCATTTGAAACATTTTCCTGCTTCTTGCTTTCTTACGTTTCATATTGGTGCCTCCTGTCACCATACTTTCGCCTTCTAGCACAGTCCATGCTTGCCTATCACCATTTGCTCCATAATCAGGCAAAAGGAAATCCACGTCCATTCGTCTCTGCAGCTTTACTTGATTCTGATTGATTTTCTGCATAATACAATTTAAGAGCTTAAAATTCACATTAGAAAGCTGCAAAGGAAAAGTTAACGGACTTGTGGTTACCCAAACTTTCGAAGCTATTTCACACACTTTCAACACACCTACAAATCTAACTGCTCTACCAGAAGTCAGATAGCATGAGACTTGAGCCAAATCTATAGCAATATATAAAGCTGTGCTTACTTTCAAAGAGTAAACAATTCTACATCTCCATTAAAATAACAGACAGAGGAATGTTATACAAATGCATTAAATATTGGTCAGTATTTTCATCATCATCATCATAGGCAGTCACTCGAAATCGAGGAAGACTTGCTTCCACTCCAAAAGTGAGTTCTCAGGTGACTAAACAGTCCAATATGGGAATTACAGTCTCTGTCACAGGTGGGACAGATATTCGTTGGAGGAAAGGGTGGGTGGGGAGTCTGGTTTGCCGCAAGTGCCTTCCGCTGCCTGTGCTTTTTTTTTGCATGCTCTCGGCAACGAGACTCGAGGTGCTCAGCGCCCTCCCAGATGCTCTTCCTCCACTTAGGGTGGTCTTTGACCAGGGACTCCCAGGTGTCGGTGGGGATGTTGCACTTTATCAAGGAGGGTTTGAGAGTGTCCTTGAAACATTTCCTCTGCCCACCTGGGGCTCGCTTGCCGTGTAGGAGTTCTGAGTAGAGCGCTTGCTTTGGGAGTTTTATGTCAGGCATGCGAACAATGTGGCTCGCCCAATGTAGCTGGTCGAGTGTGGTTGGGGCTTCGATGCTGGGGATGTTGGTCTGATCTAGAACACTAACGTTGGCACGTCTGTCATCCCAGGGGATTTGCAGGATCGTGCGGAGACATCGTTGGTGGTATTTCTCCAGCGATTTGAGGTGTCAACTGTATATGGTCCAAGTCTCTGAGCAATACAGGAGGGCAGGTATCACTACAGCCCTGTAGACTACTTGGTGCCAGTTTTGAGGGCCTATTCTCCAGAGGGTTTTTTTTTACCTTTGAATTAAGTTGCCGGCTCAAGCAGTGGATGCACATTCACTGCAAACATTCAAAAAGGAATTGGACAAGTTCCTGGAGGAGGCCAATATGGTTGAGTACAAAAGGTAGGTGGGTTATCAAGTCTTTGCTAGCCTCAGTATACTGATCCACTGCACTGAATCCAACTGAGCACTTGCAGTATTCCATTGCAAAAAGGTCAATCATGGCTAGAAATGAGAGGCTGTTAGATATCCAATTCATGAACTATATCCCCTGCAAAGTGCACCAGGAAATATTTACAAATGTACAAAAATGACGGACAAAAATATCAATTGGTCCATCGTGTCTGATCCATCGCATTGTGTTGCAAATAGGCAATATGATCCCCAATGCTCCCCATCCATAAGCAGCAAAATACCAGATTTAAATAAAACACCCGAGGCCATTCTGGTAAATTCCTCTCTGACCCCCGATGACTATCAAAATGAGTTCCAGGAGATAGCAATGACCATGTGGTATATTACCTGCCTACCTACCTTTTGTACTCAACCATATTGGCCTCCTCCAGAAACTTGTCCAGTTCCTTTTTGAATGTTTGCAGTGAATGTGCACCCACTGCTTGAGCCGGCAACTTAATTCAAAACTAAAAAAAAACCTCTGGAGAAAGAAAATCCTCTTGATATCTAATCTAGTTCTATGCTTACGTAATTTATACGCATGTCCCATCATTCTCCCTAATTTATCTAATTCTAATAATCTGTTCACATATATACAGTCTAATGCCTTCATCATTTTAATCCCTTCAATCAAGTCTCTGTGGAGTCTATGCTCTTCTAGATTAAAAAGACCCAACTTCCCGAGCCTATCATGATAACTAAGGGTCTTTAAATTATATACTAATCGAGTGGCCCTATTCTGAACCTGTTTCAGGGTCTCTACATCTCCCTAATCTTTCTCAAGAAAGCCAAACACAAATTATCAGCTTTGACTAGGAAATAGCAAAGCAGCTACCAGAAACTAGTCGACATTCGTAATACCATAACTGAAATCATCTTTCATATATTTTCAATTAGATAAAGTTTCCTTAGACTTCATTCTATGTTTTGACTCCTCGGTTGCTGTTGTTATTCTACATTGAGTTAACATACTTTCCACATTGTCTGAGGAAACAGCTCCTATTTGGTTGTCAATTTTTGTTTTGTCTTTAAAAGCTCACGGGCACAAACGGCAATGGGATCTGTCCACCAAACATCATTTTTGACTTCCAAAGGCTTTGTGAGCTAGAAAGGTCTCACCCCACAGGGTCTTGCAGGAATAAGCTATCGCCAATCTGATTGAATGCATTGGAAGACAACCAATGGGGAAACTACTGATTCTGCTTGACAGTCTGCCCAGGAAACTTGTTCCTTTCTAACTTTTGCAAACCATCTGGGAAACTCAGATAAACTGTTAAAAATTAAATTTTCTGTACTGTAAAAGATCATGGAGACATAATTTGTAGAGCTGTTGAGTTGGGAGTGGCTTGGCCAGTCACGTGATGTTTGCAGGACTCAATAAAACCCCAGCCAGTTGGGTGTGGGGGATGCACAACGAGGCAGGTGGTTGTGAGCCTAGTGGATGAATTGGTAATGTGTAGTGTGATTGTTAAACCTTTTGCTAATAAACCAACTAGTTCTATTTCTATGAATTCTTAAGCAAAGAACCCATGAAGCAAATACATTACAATATGTAACATAAATAAGATCAGGTGCTTGTTTCCACGAATAGATTGTGACAGTAACCTTCTCAATACAGCTTGAATGTAATTCAATCTCAAGTAAGATACCAGAACATCAATATCAATAGCATGGATGTTGCATTGTAGAGAGAAAAGTAACAAAATGTGGCAGGCTATGTGGTGCTAGATTGGAACTTCAGTGTGCTATGAAATGCAATTCCCTTTATGGTGAGATATGATCATATTGGAGGTACAACGAGTGGGGGTCAGCTGCTTCTCCACAATGTGCGAGAAAATCAGATCTTAATCCTGAAACTTAATCTTCTTTCAGGTTGTATCCGTACAGATGGGATGGAAAATGGGGCGTAGATCTGGCATAAAAGATCTCTGTCCACTTTAGCACTCACCAAATTTTCTACTCACATTTCTGGCAGATGGTGGAAGCAACTTTCCTAAAATGGTTGGGTGTATTTAAAGGATATGGTAGTAATCAATGTTCCCCCTAACTTTATTTTGGGGAGGGGATGGGGGTGCATGGCCCCTTTAAGGGGCTGCATAGCCCGATCACAATTTCACATTGGAAAAGCCGCTCCTGGCTGTGTGGGACTGCGTGGAAACACAGCATCTTATAGGGAACGTTGGTAGTGATACCGAACATCCCATTTTCTGTCATTACTGCTTCATTTATGCTCAGCTGGAATCATTCCCATATAGAACATTAAAGCAGGATTGCTAGGCACCGAGGAAAAGGAAGAAGTAAATTTAGAAAGCCAGACTCAGATTTTTAAAGATTTGCAAAATCTTTGGTGTCAAAATTCGGTTGCTACCGCCAGCTGATATCGCCTGAGTGAGGCGGCAACGGCGCATGAATGGCTGGGCGGCAGCGTTAGTGTGCGTGCTGCCAGATGGGAAATTCGGTTGTCCTTTTTCAAGGGCGTTTAAATTTAAAGTCCCGCCGGCTAACGTCATGGAAATCATGATGTGACCTCACATGCAACGCCTTCTTAGTGCCAGCCTTGCCAAATTCATTTTGGCCACCTCACTTACCGGCTGGCAGCGATGACGCCTGGAAAAGTTGGCGTGCACAAGGCAGGGAAACGAATCCGAGGCGTTATTTAAAGGGAGTTGCAGCCAGCCAGGAAAGCTCGCAGTCCGTGCTGCGTTGGCTGCTCGCAAAGTTTGAAGGTGCTAGCGTCCTGCGGCTACTGACTCCTAAGCTTCAGTAGATCTTGGAGACATTGTTGCCTTCAACATCGGATACATTTGGAACTAGCATATCGCTTTTACCTCTGCAAAGTTATGGGGGCAGTGATCACAAACCACGTCGTCCTGTGGCAAGGATTTCAAAGGCGCCGGCTGCAGAGACGACTTATGGCAAATGTGGGTGCTCGCCAGAGGAGAGACCCCAGATGGTGGGGCAGGAGGCCGTACAGTTGCAGGGTTTACCGTGTGCATTATTCTTACTGTGAGATGTCCGAGGACCAGTGCCTAAGCAAGCTGAGGTTCCGCAAACAGGTGGTGACGGAGCTCTGCCTCCTCCTGCAGATATACCTGGCGGCTGACATCGGCACCAGGACCTCGCTGTCAGTGGCAGTGAAAGTGACAGCAGCCCTCAACTTCTACACTACCAGCTCCTTCCAGTCTCCTGTAGGTGATGTATGCAACATCTCACAGTTGGCAATACATTGCTGCATTCGCCAGGTTATCGATGCTCTCTACAGCAACCGAATGGACTAGATCAAGTTCAGCATGTCCAGGGAAGACCTGGAAGAGCACTCCCATGTCTTCACCAGGATAGTGGGCTTCCTCATGGTTCCGGGGCCATTGATTGTACACATGCGGCATTGCAGGCCCCGCCTCATCTGGCCAGGCTATTCACCTGGCCATCTGCTGGAGACATCGCGGCCCACACTCCAAGCCTCTGTGCATATAAATGGCAAGACAAGATTGTGACAAATTGAACAAATTTTTATTTCCAAAAAAAAACATAGTGTGCGATCATCCACAACAAACAATAATTGAAACCAGACCCCTTGAAACATTATCACCCACATCCACGTGCAACTATTCACATTACTTCATAATGGAACAAGGACAGCATCTCTGGCCAGCATTACACAATTCTTTAATGGCTCACGCAAGTGGAACTATTGACATGAGTTCATATTTGAACAAGGTCACCATCTCTGGCTACTATCAGACAATTCTTTATTGGCTCATCCAAGTGCAACTATTTACATTAGTTCATATTCGAGCAAGGTCACCATTTCTGGCTACTAGCACACACATATTTAGTGGCTCTTTCTCAGTGCTTTCCCACCCCTTCCCTTCTCCCTCCTCTCAGGCCTACTGTTCCTCCTCAATGGGGTCTCAGTGCCTGCAGCAAGGCTGGTAGAAGGTTGCTGTGCTGGCACCACTGCCACAGCTAATGGCCTAGCAGAACGTTCTGCACCAGCTTGGGTCCTGGAAGGCCTGGCTGCGGCATGGATGGCAGCACTCTGTGGTGGATGGGTTGCAGAGAGTAGCAGGGGCAAGGGTGGAATGATGTCGTCCTGAGAGAGGACATCACGTTCTAACAGGCCCGACATGCTGCTACTCCCCCGGGGCAGAACCTCAACATCTGGAGCTATCTGGCTAAGCACAGATTACTGCTGTGCTTCACCAATGTTAATTCCCCTTGCAACTGATGGAGCTCCAGACAAGATGGCAGTGGTCAGTGCCTGTGTAGATTCAAATTGACTTTGCAGCAGGGCAGACTGTGACTGCAGCACACCATGGAGCTGATTGATGCCAAGACGTACTGATGACATGACAGTCTGCAGGCCTACCAGAGCGTCGGCCTGGTGCTCAATGGCTACTGCCACGTCAGCCATAGCCTGTGCCACCATGTTTGGAACTCCATGGTCACTTGAAGCATCAAACATCCGTACCAAGGATGGGCTGGATGGGCTGTTGAGACACAAATGCAACAGTTGAGGCGGCCTCCATCACACTCAAAGCAAGTGCATCGACACTCTTGGGAACCCTTGACAAAATACCCATCAGATCACTGTGCATCTGCAATGACTGTCTTGCGAGATCCTCTAATTTGGCTTCATCATCAGAATGCTGCTGAGCATCACTCAGGCGCACACTCACCCTCCGGGGAGCTGGCCCACTGATCTCCTCTCCTCCGTTACGTTGCTGCAGGCTACTGGGTCCTGGAGCATCACCCACCTCCATCTCCCTGGCCACGCCTTCCACCAAAAAGCTGCTGGGCCCCGCTCTATGAAGATGCTGGATCCTCTGTCACGTCCAGAGCGGTGTCCTCTGCCTTCTCGTCCTCTCCACCATCACCCGCAGTGAAAAGCTGACGTGCAGGTCCCTGGCCGTCTGAGTCATCATCTGAAAGCACAAAGCCAGAGAAGAGTGGTTACCTGCAGGGGAGGGGGCCAGGAGCGGCAAAGGCATTCAAGAATACCAGTCTCATGCAAAGAGCTGAAGGATTGTGGCGTCAGGCCCAAGTGGTCTGCCAGATGCTGCAAAGGAACTCAACATACCGTCACTGTCCCCAGGACCGTCAGCCTCACCCACTGCCACGGTACCAACTTGAACATCCATCAGGACTGAGACGCGTTACCCCAACGGAGTCAGGCCCAGGAGTTCAGAGTCCCCCTCCTCCGGTCCTCATCTGCTCCCTGCGGTTGTGGGCGAGCTTCTCCTTGTAAGATTCAAGAGAACTTCTGAGTTAGAGCCCTTCTGTCAGTGTGTCCCAAGTGCCTTACATAGTTTAGTAGATGTAACTGTATGAAAGTCTTCACAGTTCGATGCAACTTCCATTCACTGCGTGGACGTGCTGTGGCAATTTTTGAATTAGGGGGCCAGGACTTAACAGTAATGGGGAGGCTGCCATCTTCGAGATGCATATGAAGACTGAGGAGTTAACAACATGAGGGGTGGGTCTGCAGAACCGAGTAGCAAGGCTACCAGCGCATGCAGGCCCTTGCGGTTGGTGAGGCTTCAAATGGAAACCTTGCGTCTGGCCTCACCCACGTAGAGCATAGAATCCGAAACACTACATGGAGCAGAGAGTGCACATTGAGCTCAGAGCGTAGCATGTTGATGTTTCAAATTTAAGATACCCTCACCAGGCGCGACATGTCGTTTCACTTCTTTCTGCATTGAGTGGCTGTCCTGGCCACTGTTTCACTCGCAGACACTAGTTCTGCAATTTCCCTCCATAGCCATCGGTATGTTTGGGGCCGTGGTCTCCTCCCAGCCTCCGTCCTGAGCAACTTCCGCTGCCTCTCCAAGGCATCAAAGAATGCATCCACGGCGGTATCCGAGAACCAGTGGGCACGCTGGCGAATTACTGCTGCTAGGTCTACCATCCTCACCGTCTGAGTGGGTGCATAGGAAGTGAATATACCCATGAGGCATTGAGGCGCCCAATCAACGCCTCAGTGGAATCCAGGTGGTGCCAATATCTGTGTGGCGCAGCTCCGAATGCTGTCTAATGACCTGATGTTGAAGCCTCGTTTAACGGCCCACTCAACGCCGCTTACCGCCTCCAGGTAAGTGTGCAACACCATGATTTTACACTGCAATCCACTTTTAAGGCGGCAAAACTGAATTTCGCATTTTTGGACCGCGCCTAACGCCTGCCGTTAAAAAGTCCTCTCGGCCTCAAAATCAGCGATACCGAATTTCAACCCCTTTACTTTTGCACCAATTTAGAATTTTTGTTTTGCTCTGACCATTAATTTACCATCTGCCTTTCTGCTATTTGCTATGGGGCTGACTCCCCCACCCTCTTCCCCTTTCTGATAGGGCACAAATGCATTTCTCATTGGAGAATCCCCTCTACCTTGCCTTTCTGGAAGAGAAGGAGAAATGGAAGGAGGCCAGTCTGATGAGGCTGCACCTATCCGCCATAACGCCAATACCTGTGGGTACGGGCAAAGCTGTTCCTAACTGCATTTGCCTGAGAAGCAGTGGCAGCATGAAGAGGAGGAGGGAAACCTTCTCCTGGCTGAATGACACATTCGTAACTTCTCTTGACTACCATAGTTGGACACCACAGAAACTATCAAATCTGCATCTTCTCCCCTTCCCACATCATCTACAGAACCTTCTCGTACACCAACCCATACCGTTACTCTTCATATCAACTCATCAAAGCCACTTCCAAACCGTGCCAAGAACAGTGTATGCACACACAACATTAGTGCAACGATCATTTTAATCAAACCCCATTGTGTGAATGTGAATGTGAATGCGTCTTACTATCGTGCTATCCCAGTGTGTTAAAGCTAACCCAGTGTTCCTTCTCGGTGAGGTAGCTGGCTGCTGTTTGGGGCTATGAGTCACTTGGGACTGAGTTGGCCCTTGCCTTATGAGAGCTGTGGCTGCATCTGTTTACTGCTCCTGGCAAACTGGCCCCTCCTCATTCCTGCCCCATGTGCAGGCATCGCATCAGAAAGAGCTGGTGGAAGGCCAAGCATGTGCTGCTATCAAGCGAGATAGCATCATTGTATGAGCACATTCCTGCCATGCCGCTGATACAGGGCACTGGCTTTGTATGGTCATTGATGTGATGAAGCAGTTTTAACGGTATCAATAATACATGATAGTATCCCAGTCACTAGCAGCCTGGAAGAGACCGCCCTTACCAAGACTGCTAAAGCAACAGTCTGAACCATTCCAAGGAAAAAGTGTACACTGCCATTAGGCCCTCTGTCATGGGCCAAACCCTGCAGATGTCCCTGAAGATGCCATTGCTCCAGGATGGGTGGCAGTGTCACCAAGCCATTCATCAGGGCATCAAAGATGCAAGTAGTGGATTCCTTGAATTTACCTGCAATCTGCGGCACAGTTTTGGGCACAACCTGAATGTCTGTACATATGTTTGATTCTTTTGAAAGCATCCTTCCTTTAAATGCAGGCCTCATCAGACCTGGATCCGCAGACTCTTAAATGGAGGAGTAATATAACTGGCTCCTCTGGTCAGCAAAGTTTTCCTCCTTATGTTCTACCCCCAGTTGCTCCTGCTCAGCCATGCTGTGTGTCCCCAGCTCACTCCCCTCTGGCTCACACTCAAATTCCCCCCAGGTGGATATCTCTGGACTGGTACTTGGAAGGGAGAGAGTGATTGATATCTCATGTTCTGAAGTTCTGGCAGGGACGCAGTGTACTTTGTCATTGCTTATCTGCTTCAGAAACATCAAGAGGCGGAAAAGAAGAAAAGTTAGAATGGTTTTCCGCAGAAACGGAGCTCACACAAGAGAAGGAGGGACATGAGAGTTTTCTGATGTGGCTCAATGACAAGTAATGCAGGGTGTAATAGGAAGAGAAGGAAGAGAAGCAGAATGCCATGATGAATTCTTTGTTGGCACATGCCCTCCTACTTTAACATCCTCCCTTTCCTCCCCCCCCCAGGCTCTGCCTGGCTTCCTCCTTAGCGGGGTGAGAAGTTGCAGGTTTGGGTGTCCACCACCTGTTGTCAATCTCTCCCAGGTGCTGTAGGCTGTCTTCTGCTTGAAGAATAAATGCATAAAAGTAAGGATGTCCTTCCATTCCTATGATACAGAAAAATCCAGGTATCAGCCTGCAGATCAAAATAGGTACGGTATTCTCATACGTGCATGAGCACGCAATTGCATTCCATACAAGGCATTTGTGGGGAGTATGCATGTAAGAATGTGAATGATGGAACATTTCCTGGCGAGGTATAAAAGAATACCCTATTGTCTCATAGGCATTGATAGTAAGCTAGCCACGCAATTTAACATAGTGGGAGGAGATGGTTGTAAATTGCAAACACATTTAGTACAATGGATTTTTGGATGCTGTGACTAGTTCCTGTTACTTTGCTTGACATGGTACAGTCAATAAACCTTTCACGGAATTGACAGAGGGTCCATGCAGCAGATTGTTGAATTGGCACTGTTGCTGGGCCCCTCCATTCATGTATCTACCATAACTTTCCTTGGGACCCATGCTTTGTCAGTTCCAAAAAAGTTTCTCCAAAGTATGACCTCCTGAAGCACCACTTTAACATCCACAAATCAGGGGTTGTGTGTCCTGCAGCATTCCTCTCCAACCTTTTTACATGAAGACATTACTCAGCTTCATGCAAAACTAAGTTTTGTGTGGTGGCCCCTTTGAGCTGTTGCAGGCCTTTAATGCCCACAAGGCATGCTATTTTTCACCTCCAAAAGAGCACGCTAGCAATCAGTCATGTGTACAACTCCTGAAGCTCACCGCAGTATTCAAATTAAGAAAAAAACGGGCAGGATCAGTGCTCCTGCCAATGGATGGGCAGCAGTCGCACCCCACCCCATTTCTGGAGGCAAAGGTAAATTCAGACTCCAGTCACTCAAGATCCCTCTTCCACAATCCTTAGTGGTCTAGTCGTCAGCTTTATTAGCATTCGCAGGCGCTTTGGACTAAATACTTGGGAATATTGCATAGGACAGTGAAGAAGGAGGGGGAACCTATATACTAGGTTAACTGCTTAACTATATTTTCATTAACCTTGAATCAATGATATGTAACAGAGTAGTGACAGTCACATTTGCACTATTGATCTACTCAGCTCTCAAGCTACAAGTCGCAGTACAAAATCCTGATTCACTAAACATCCAGAAAAGAGTGAAGGAAGAATAATACCATTGACTTGACTGCCCTGAGCTTCCTATACCACAATCCTTTTGTTATGTTGCTTCCCCCATTTATTATTTTTATTACAAGGTTGTAATTAAATAACAATTGATCATTTCGACTGTCCGCATAAAGTAACTTTAAAACTTAGGTTAATGTCAAATGCTCCCATTCATGAGCATTATTTTCAATGGAAAATAATTTGAATGAAAAGCCCATGTATTACATGGCAGTTTGTCTACATTTTAATTATATTGCACATTGCTAATAAATGTAGGTTTAAAGTGCAAAGACCATTACAGTTACATTACCATGAAACAATTTTATATCTCACACCCAAGAACACTGTTGATTGTAGCAATATTTTTGTTAGGTAATGTTCAATATCTGAAAGTGCATAGCAATCTATTGGAATGAATGAATAGCAAAACATGCATTTCTAGATGTCAGAGCCTTCTGTGTGTATATATACACACAAGTTAAATGGCAAATACTGTTTAGAAATTAAAAAGAAAAGTCCACTTGAAGACTGCAGAGATATAGGTCTGGACATTTTACTGTGCAAACAGTGAGTTTATATCAAATTCCTCTGTCCACTATTTAACAGAGGCATTAGCCGTTTAAAATAAATGGGTTAATGTTTCCATTAAAATAATGGACAGCAGAATTGATATGTGTTAAACGATAGTATTACATCATTTCCAAACTATAGTCGCATTCCTGTTCTTTATGTTTCTTTGAATTGTTAATAAAATGAAAGTATATTTAATTAATAATAAATGAAAAGACGGCAGTTTTACCACACTGCCATGAGATACACAGGACAACATTTAAAATCTAACCTCAATCTATAGGCGAATATCAGGGTTTATACAGTTGTACCCAATTACAGCATTGGTATTGATTCCATAGTGATCTAGTGTGCCACATTTTCATTACGTATCTAATCTTGACCATTTACTCATTGAGGATTATTTAAATCTGATTGCAGTGACTGACTTTCTTGTCCACTGAATGGATCCTTTTTTGAACTTGCTATGAATGAGATTGGCAAATAAATCACTGTATAAATGATACTTTGTAGTTTTAATTACTTTGTGCTTGTGCCAATGATGGCTGTAGAAACCTTTTTGCTGATTAAATATTTCACAGAATATCCAATAATGATCTCTGAAGGAAGAGTTCAGGCAGGTGGCATGATTTAAAAACCAAGGTTATAAGCAGCAATTGCGGAGGCTGCATCGCTATCTCTGTGAATCTCTGCTCTTTATTCTCTCCGTTTTGTATCCTTATTTACTCCGAAACTCTATTGTTGTTGGTATATGTTGCCTTTCCTTACCCATTGTTGTATGTTCCTCACAGCATGCGATTGCCATCCGGTGGGTGCAGCTGGCAAAACCTGTAACCAAACAACAGGTCAATGTCCCTGTAAAGATGGCGTGACCGGCATCACGTGCAACAGATGTGCGAAGGGTTATCAGCAAAGCCGATCTCCCATAGCCCCTTGCATAAGTACGTGGACTAATCTTTTTGTCCCTCTAAGTAGAAGTAGTTTTGTAGCATGGTCGGAATTGAAATTTGGTTAAGTCTGACAATGAGCTTGAAATGATCAGATCCAAATAAGCAGTTTTCATTTTCCTGAGGAATCCAGAGAAAGCTGCTCTTCCTTAGGCGCAACAATAATCGAGAGAGCAAAGCCATTAGAAGCCAACAGCTAAAGTGCTTTGGAAATAATATGACTGCAGACTTATCTGAACTAGTTCAGGCAGCCACTAAATGTTCTAGGATGTAGCACAAGGCTCTCCCTGCATTGCCCTAAGAATGCACTTTTCCCCCTAACTTCAAAAATATGCATCATGACACAATCTTACTTGGAATTCTGGCTCTCTCAGAGCTGACTGCTGAATTAGCCACAATAGGAGCAAAGCCTGGACTGCAACTCCCAAATCTAAAGTCATTAAAGAAAAGAATAGCTTTACTCTTCACCCCCTCCTCACTCACCACCTTGTTGGCACATCCTACAGGCAGGAAGGCAGAACAGTCCACGCTATAGACTTTGCCACCTTCAGTGCCGTTGTGTCATGGATTTGCAGGAGCCAGAACACCTGACTCCATATGGTGCTGCATCAAGCAAACCAGCTATGAATTGAGGAAGCTTCCCATTCTGAACCCCGCCACGATTTTAGGGGAACAGTAGCGTAGTGGTTATGATACTGGACTAGTAATCCAGAGGCCTGGACTAATGATCCAGTGACATGAGTTCAAATCCTACCACGGCAGCTGGAGAATTTAAATTCCGTTAATTAAACAAATCTGGAATTAAAAAGCTAGTATTGGTAATGGTGACCATGTAACTACCGGATTGTCGGAAAAACCCAACTGGTTCTCTAATGTCCTTTAGGCAAAGAAATCTGCCGTCCTTACCCAATCTGGCCTTTTTGTGACTCCAGACCTACAGCAATGTGGTTGACTCTTAACTGCCTTCCGAAATGGCCTAGCAAGACCACTCAGTTAAAGGACATTAGGAATCAGTAATAAATGCTGGCCTTGCCAGTGACAATCACATCCCGTGAATGTTAATAAAGATAATTGCTCAGTTGGTGATTGCACTTCATGGTGTGCAACACTGAGCCATACACAGTGGGAAAGTCACCAGGAAGGTATTAGCTTTAGTGAGAGTAGGTTCAATACAGTTGGCCTCAACTTCCTGATAGAGTCCTGAATGCTTCTCCAGGAAAGATACATATGTGGACAGTGGTCGAGGAGGACAGAAATTTGTCTCAGCTTTATCACCCCAATTGAATAGCCAGCTGAAAGCCACTGTCCAGACTCACACACAAAAACTGGCCATTTGAGTGAGGTACTGCAGGACCACTTCAGTCCCAACATAAGTCACTTTCTTCAGAGAAAAGATGGATAAGGAAAGAATTGAATGGAGATAAGGGCAATGAGACTTAAAACCATGAAATTATTTTTGGGACCCCAGTTGCCCAGGTTTTATAGAGCCAGAAGCACAATCCTTTCCCATTCATGATAGAGCATTTCAAATTGAAAATGTTTTACATGTTTTATAAATTTTAGCTGGCCTGAATTGTTTTAGATCCTAAACCCTGCAAGAAATTCATTTAGACCATATCAACTTTACCAAGCTCCAGAATATGATTGGACATAAATCAATTGAAATGCACTTCTGGCCAAGATATGTATAGTTAAAATAATTATGATTGATTTAAATTAGCTTAAAAGCACAAGTGCATACAGGGTCAGACAGTGGCAACCATAATATGACACCTGTTTCTGTAAGACTTGATTCTTTACTCTCACCTTTTAAACAGCCTTGCTTTATTTTTTTTGGTGAATGACATCATGCGACTGACTTATATTTCTGTGTCTGTTCTAATGTGCTGTGTGCCTCTGACAGAGTCAGAAGCTGATCTCTTAATGACTTTAGATATTTTATGTAGCTCTGTCTCTGGTACTTCATGCTGTCTACTTGCTTTCAAGTGTCGAAACACTCAGCGAAAACAAAAAAGGAATCCCGGAGTTCAATCTCCTCTTTTGAGATGAAAGTGTTCCTTCATGCATGGCCAATCACAATGCTGACTTTCTGCCAGAAAGGTGTAGGATTGAAAGAATCAAGTCTTGCTGGAGACAATATCCTAATTTGTTGTTATTCAATAGATCCTCCTGCGAATGAAGGAGTCATAATACAAACAATTATTGTAAATAAACATTTCAGATTAACAATGCACATGTGCTCTTTGAAGTTGTGAAAAAGCTAATTTTCAAAACAAATTCTTTTTATAAAGACATTGAACCGTTTTGTACACTTGTGGATGATGTATTAATGTTTCATTGCTGTTGCTTGCCTTTCTTTCCCACAGAGATTCCAGTGGTCCCACCTACCACTGCCGCTAGCAGCACAGAGGAATCTGCCGGTAAGACCATACATATTCTCTTTCTCACATATAGTCTTCCCAGCTGGACAAACTCGCTTGTTTTTGATACTTCCTCTCTTTAAACTGAAAGCTAACGAACCACAGCAGGTGCCCACATGACTATTTCTTTCCGCTGAAAATTTATGCTTGGTTTTGTGCTGGGTTTTTTTAAGTCTTGCTGTGCTTGACAACAGTTTATTATAGCTGGCTAAGAAACAGCTTAGAGTAAGGATCTGTTTGAAACTGTGCAAGGTCACTAGGAATAAAAAAATATATTCACTCTACTGTTTTCAGCTTAACTTCAACAAAAGTCCTAAATTAGGACATGTATTTGGAACCGAGGAAATCTAAATATAGTAGCTAAAGTGTCTGGGCGGATTTTAATCATCACCAGCTGGGCTTAGAGGGTTAAATTATGAAGACTGTTTTTCTTTTACTTATTTGTTCATGGGATGTGGCCGTTGCTGGCAAGGCCAGCATTTATTGCCTATCCCTAATTGCCTAATGGTGGTGAGCCGCCTTCTTGAACTGCTATAGTCCTTGTGGCGAAGGTACTCCCATAGTGCTGACTTTGTCGTAGTGGTTTGGTACAACTGAGTGGCTTGCTAGGCCATTCAAAGGGCAGTTAAGAGTCAACCAGATTGCTATGAGTCTGGAGTCATATATAGGCCAGACTGGGCAAGGCTGGCAGATGTACTTACCTGAAGGACATTAGTGAACCAGTTGGGTTTTTACGACAATCCGGTAGTTTCACGGTCACCATGACTGATGCTAGCTTTTTTAAAATTCCAGATTTATTTAATTCACTGAATTTAAATTCCCCAGCTGCCGTGGTGGGATCTGAACTCATGTCTCCAGATTATTAATCCAGGCCTCTGGTTTACTAGCCCAGCACAAACTTATTAAGGGTTCCCTTGAGTATGGAAGATTGAGTGGTGATTTAATCGAGGTCTTTAAAATGTTAAACGGATTTGATAGGATAGATTCAGGGAAACTATTTGGTTTGGTGGGGGAATCAAGAACAAGGGGACATAATCTTCAAAATAGAGCTAGGCCGTTCAAGGGAAAACCCAGGAAGCATTTTGTTCACACAAGTAGAAACCTGGAACACTCTCCCCCAAATGGCTGTGGGTGCTGGGACAATTGGAGCTTTCAAAGCAGAGATCAATAGATTTTTCTTCGGTGTGGGTATCAAGGAATATGGAGCTAAAGCGGGTAAGTGGAGTTGAGTCACAGATCAGCCACAATCGAATTGAATGGCGGAGCAGGCTTGAGGGGCTGAATGTTGCTATGTTGAGCACCACAGGCAGAGCGTAGAAAAGACAATTGAGCGGGGAGCAATGAATGCTAATTACAGAGCCTGCTTTCCATTCATTCAAATGGAAAAAAAAGTGAGCTGGTCTCTGGTACCAATGTGCAAGATCCCTTGCCCAAATTTCCTTTGTGAGCTCAACATCCAGGTGGTAAAGGTGAAAATCCACCTCATTATTTAATAAAAATTCCTTAACTGAAGGTGTAAAGAAAGTATTGTGACTGCCTCTAAAACATAAATTAGGTTATGATATAAATCCATCTTGTAGATGATAGCAGAAACTATTAATGTGGGAGATGTCAGCACTTCTTGTTTCTATGAATAAGATAAAGCAATATCTTTTTCACAGATTTCATGTTCCACTAGACTACTCCTTAACATCTTGGGCATTGAATGTCCTTGCAAAGTGCAACAAGTTCCATCCTCCTCGGTACATTTGTGAAATTTGCTAAATAATATATGAGAAAATAACACGATGAGTGTCCCAGAAGCATACGGTCAGGAGCCTAGTTGCACAGGCCTGCAGTTACAATTGCAGCTGAGGCTGAAAGTCCAATCTATTTAATGATGTGCCAGATGCCTCTTTTTTTTCCATTTTCACACTGAGCAAGGCTTTCTATTATGGAACAAAAATTGACACCCTGTGGGGAATACCACCAAAAAGAGAAAAGCAGGCACATATATCTCAGCCAATGGACATTGCTTTTCTAGTTATGCAAAAGAAGCGCAGGGATTGGAAGGCAGCTGGAGGATAGCACACAGCGCGAGGAAGAGGATACAGAAGAGGGAACTGGTGCTGGAGAACAAAGCGGCAACACAGGGCAAGTCAATGCTGAGTCTCCTGAGTGGGACTCCCTCTACACAACACTGCATCCCATGAACATCACAAGCTCTCGCTCACTCACTCGCTGCTTTTTTTCTAGGCACTTCCCACTCTCACGCATACTCTACATGCACATTTTCTTTTTTTTTTACATTTTCATTTGAAGTCTCCCTTTTCTGTTTCCTTACCTGCACACATGTGTGCCATGCAAAAGATTTACTTCTGCTGTTGGAAGAAAACCAAAAAAGAAAATTTGTACTTCAAAAATATGTGTATAAAGCAAATCCAATCAGCAGATCATAGCGCCATTATGTACTTCTCATCACTGTTCATTATTCATCTGTTAAAACGCTAGAGCCGAGAAATTGCTCTGTGCGATATTGGTATATGAACACAGTGTTCATATGAAATTACATTGTTTGCTACCTTAACCGAGACATTGCCCCATTTGTTAAAATAGCAAAGTAATTCAGATCGTAAAGAACATTTATATTAATTACAATACGCAAATTTGTTGCACAATTCTAACTTTCTGCAAGTTAGGCAGGGGTTAACCTGGATGAAGGTTCAATTGCATAGCTTTCATTCAAGCACAGACTGCTATAAATGGAAATTACCTCTTACACCATATAAAACACTGCTGTATTTATTATGTAATTACTAGATGAATTCATACATTATGAAACAGCTAATCTCAGTAGAAACACTGAGTGATTCTCACGGTCCCTTCTCATAATATCCAGAGGCTAATACAAGTCTCAGCAGACTTTGCAACCAGATACTGAACACTAGAAACAGACATTGACTGCTCAAAGAACCATTTAGAAGAAAGTCGTATTATTAACATTTGTGGGGATAATGGTATTTCTTCCCTCCCCCTACACCCTTCTCCATACATCAACACTTACACTCACTGTGATCCTTGTTCCCAGTGAGTCATGGGATCACTCTGAGATGGGCAGGACCATCATCCTTATGCCCAATGAGGGGATTCTATGCACTGGATTGCCCGAGGTCAGCAAAATTGATTGGGGCATTGGTCAGGGATCAAAATGGAAAGAATCAACAGCGGGAGTGAGAGAAAGAAACAGAATTCTCTGGAATTATGGTACAGAAATGTGACAGCACTGAAGGAACATTTGAGTATTATTTTAATGTCTAATCTACCAATCCCAACAATGAGGCCCAAATTTAAGTTTTCTACGGATAGTCCTGAAAACAAAATCAGATGTTACTGCACAAAAGACGTGATTTCCCAATGAGTGCAAGGATTTTTTTTTTCAAATGCTTATTGAATTCCGCAGAATTTATAAGTGTGATTTGATGGGATTACACTACATTCACGCCAAACTAGGAAACTAGAAAATCCAGATCAACAGGTTTAAAAAGCTGGCACAATCTTAAAAAAGCTGACATCTCAAAAAGAGTGGTGAATGTCAGCAGATAATCTGTATTGACACTGGAAGTGCAATACAGTACAACCTTTTCACACCTCAAGTTACACTTATACTCAGCATTACATCACTTGTATAGTGAAAGATTGTGGCAAAAAATTCACAGGATTTTCCCTCATTTCCTGCCGAAAAATGTTGAGCTATTACGGAAAAGTATTGTTATTCTGTCTCTAAAACCAGTTGATAAGTTATTTTAAAATTGTTTATAAAGTTGATTTCCTCAACCCCCAGTTCATACAGACACTGAACTACCCCTTCCTTTGAGGGCAGAGCCACAGCAATGCTGAATTGTGACCTTTAAGCTTGAACAAACTCCAAAATACTGCCTTCGAGTGAAACAGATTAATGGGGTGTATGATATCACATGGTTGTTGCAGATCTTGTACATTCTGGATCTTGGACAGTTCTCGACATTCAGATTTAGATGAGGATTGGATAGTATGTGGTATTTAGAAGGGCAGTAAGTGGTGCAGCAGCACTTATCCTAGTTGATCCAGGGCAGAGGTATCCAGACCAATATTTATTTCTTAACCAACAAAGCGCCTTGGGACATCCCGAGGAGTTGACAGGCATTATAGAAATGCAAGTTTTTCTTTTTCTTTTATGGATTATTTTATCGAGAGGATCTGCAGAAAGTCATCCTAAGCCTTCTGACAATTTTGCTAGATCTCGGCACAGTCCGTGGCTCAGATTGGCAGACATCCCACTGGGCTGGTTATTCCTAGGTAGTTAAAGCCCACTTCTGTCTATAGCTTCTCATTAGTTTCAGATTGTCCTGGGAAGACCACGCCCTCAGTTCTGGACTGCTTCACTCTTCTGAGAGTCAGTTGAATTCTTGGATTGTTTTCTAATATGATGGAAAGAGCAGTGATGAGGTTGGTGCCATGTTTTCGTATGGAGTGATATTCTCTAATCCACTCTACCAGCCTGCACTATGTGTGTGTATGTTTATTCTCGCAGTTGCTAATATTTTGCGGAAAATAGAAGAGGAGAAATTAGTTATATGGTTCTGAGCATTACCCCATTCCATAGTTGAGTGGCACATTGCCTGTACATAGGCAAGGCAAGGAATCTCAAAATGGGAGCTTGTATTTTGTATTTATCTAGTTACAAATGTACTGTATCCCAACAAACAGTGAACATTTTGGATGTGTTGAATGGGGGACAGGGATTTAAGGAGAAAGGGAAATATTGGAGACCAGTCAAGAGTGAGATGATCAAACATTAGGTTGTCTTCCAAGCCTATCTGCCAGAGAAAGAGAATGGGCATCTCATAGTCTTGGGGCAAGGAAGAAAGAGCCCAAAATAAATAAATAATGCAGGGAAAATGTAATAGAAACTTTCATGCAGTAAATTAAGAACAGAGAGCAGAGAATAATACAGCAAAGTAAGAAATAAAAACCATAGAGGAGACTAGAAAAGCAATATCCTGACATCTGGGAATATAATATCAGTCTCCAGGGCGAACCAGCCGAGATTTGAAATGTACTGCTGACATTGTCAGAAAATGTTGTTTTGTAGGTTCTTCCGATTTTAGGTGTGAGCTGACTACATGGGAACACTGGGCCAATTACAGTTTGAATCCACTAAGCCAAGTATCCCATTATTTTCCTGGCTGTGCAATCCACTCCAAAGAGGATCACATGCTGGGCCATGTTTAACTCAAAACACTAGGCTTTCCAGAGGAAAGATTTTCACATTAGTTGCTATGAGATCTGGCTTTCAACTGGAAATTAACTGACCTGACACAGTTCCATGCATTTGCTCCTGGCATGACCTTCGCAATACCCAGCAATTGGCCATATTTAAATTTGGGTCTTCAGCGAGAGAACCTATGATATCATATTGAAAGAACTTCCCAAAAATCCGCCATCGCCGGATTGTTGCCCAAAATATCGCTAAGATTCTCAAATTATCGCCGGCGAAAAATTCCATAAAAAAAAATATTAAATCCGCCCAGCCAAAAAAAATGGACCTTACACCCCGATTCTTGGAACCTTGGGACGATTGGGCGGTTCTGAAAAAAAATGGCCGATAATGACAAAATTTACACCGAGGCTGCGGGTTTGGGTCTAGGAGGAGAAAAACACAAAAAATATTTTTTTCAAAAAACATTTTTAAAAAATCAGAAAAACATTCTCAGGACCCTTTTCACTTAAATCACTACAAGAAAATTTAAAAATAATTACCATTTACTTACCTTTTTTTACTTACCTATCACCCAGCCCCGCTGCTTCTTGTGGCCGTTTTTTAAATATTTACCTACGGGTCACCGCTGAGCCAAAAATCAGGTGATGGCAATCTATGGACGGTGCATGTCGGCGGACCGCTCCCCAGCGATACTTTGAAACCACCAGCGGAACTCAGCTGTGGAAATTTTCGCCTAGCCGGTTCTCGCCTAAAACGACCAATACCGCTGAGAAACCGAGCAGCAATGCAAAGGAAATTCTAGCCCGATAGTCTCTATTACATTCAGTGTGCTGATATGAAAGTCTGGACACATTTTAAAATATTAGGTTTCACCTCAGTTTTATCCTTCAACTGTTCTTTCCACCAGTATCACAAGAGATCAACTTTTTCCCCCAATGTTTTCACATCAATCAGCTTTTGACTGTACAATCAACGCTATTTTTATTCAACAGCAAATTATATTTATACAATGTTCCTCACATAAAAGAACAACTCAGAATACTTTACAGGCAGAGAGGTGGACACCAAGCAAGAAAAAGGAGGCTTTGAGAGAAGGGGAAGGAACCGAAGATAAATTGAAGAGGTGGATTTCTAGGTGAATTTTGAAGAGAGTGAGAGAGGTAGCAAAACGGCGAGATTTTGAGGAAGAATTCATAAAACAGTGTCAAAATGATAGAAAAACTAGTCTTTGATGCTAGAACTGATAGAATAGGAGCAAGCTGTGGCGGATGCTCAATCACTCAGACTGATTGGAGTGCAGTCAAGCAGGGATTTTTAAAAGCTAAGATCATGAAATCAATTCACTTGGGAAGGTTAGGGGAAATAGGTGTGTTAGACTTTGTTCTGGATCTTTGAATTTTGTGAAGGATGGAAGCGGGAGGATGACAGGGATGGGATTTGAGAAATCAATTCTCATGATGATGAAGGCATGGATTAGAATTTCAGCATTGGTGTGTGGGAGGTAGTGATATAAGCAGATAATGTCCAGAGACGTAGGAATATAGTATTGGATACAGACCATTTTTTGGAGCGAAAAGGTCAGCTCAGGGTTAAAATGTGGTTGCATGCCACCAGATTCATTCTGAGCGGGCAGCCAACAATATTTCTGGTATTGGAGCATGAAAAATGCAACTTAAATTTTGTCAATGGTGAGCTGAAGGAAATTTTAACCATTTTGAGACTTGGTTTTGAGCACTCAGTCAGAAAATGCATCAGCTGTCTTAGAGTAGATGTTGGTGCCAGAGTTGTAGAATTGCGTGTTGTCGCCACATATGTGGCAGCTGACTCTGTGCTTGCAGACCTTAGAACATAGAACATAAGAACATAAGAACATAAGAATTAGGAACAGGAGTAGGCCATCTAGCCCCTCGAGCCTGCTCCGCCATTCAACAAGATCATGGCTGATCTGGCCGTGGACTCAGCTCCACTTACCCGCCCGCTCCCCGTAACCCTTAATTCCCTTATTGGTTAAAAATCTATCTATCTGTGACTTGAATACATTCAATGAGCTAGCCTCAACTGCTTCCTTGGGCAGAGAAGTCCACAGATTCACAACCCTCTGGGAGAAGAAATTCCTTCTCAACTCGGTTTTAAATTGGCTCCCCCGTATTTTGAGGTTGTGCCCCCTAGTTCTAGTCTCCCCAACCAGTGGAAACAACCTCTCTGCCTCTATCTTGTCTATCCCTTTCATTATTTTAAATGTTTCTATAAGATCCCCTTCATCCTTCTGAACTCCAACGAGTAAAGACCCAGTCTACTCAATCTATCATCATAAGGTAACCCCCTCATCTCCGGAATCAGCCTCATGAATCGTCTCTGTACCCCCTCCAAAGCTAGTATATCCTTCCTTAAGTAAGGTGACCAAAACTGCACGCAGTACTCCAGGTGCGGCCTCACCAATACCCTATACAGTTGCAGAAGGACCTCCCTGCTTTTGTACTCCATCCCTCTCGCAATGAAGGCCAACATTCCATTTGCCTTCCTGATTACCTGCTGCACCTGCAAACTAACTTAGCCGAAGAGATAGCATGTAAATGATGAATAGAAGTAGAACGAGGATGGAACCCTGAGACACACCAAAGGTGACCATGCAGATATGGAAGGTTAAACTATTTGAAGAGATATAGTGAGTGCATTGGGACAAAGGGGAACCATGACAGCATGGATGCTGAAGAGATGGGCCATGGAGGCAAGTTAAATGGAGAAGGGTGAGTGATCAACAGTAGCCTTTACTGTCGAGGATAGCAGAGGGACCTTACCTGGACTAATAGGAGGATTTAACCACAGTCACAGAATTGCATGAGATGATCAAGCCTGGTCTGATGTTGGACGGCCAAGCCATACATAACGTGCTCTAGCCTGCCACCCATAGAATTCTGTCCACGGAGGTCGCTGTTGTACCATGAGGAACACCAGGTATGGGAGATCATCAAGGATCTGGTCGGATGCTAGCATTTTAAACGGAAGGTAAGTCAGTTGTGGGGCAGATCAATGAAGGAATCATTGTCAGTGTGGGTGATAGGCCAGAAGACAATTTCCAATGGAATTGGGAACTAGCGAGCGAATTTGGCAGGGAATTGGGGGTAGCTTTCTCAGGGGCAGAAAAAGAGAATGAAGGGGTTAGGGACAATGGACAGTGGAGGTGATCCAAAATTATCATTAAGAGATTGAGATCTTTCAAGAGTGGAAGGGTGAGGAGGTGGCCACATGTGTACATGAGGGAATGAAAGTCTACATTCCATTAATCTCACGATTTGATCGTAAAGAAGAACACAATGATCAGTCAGGACAGGGCAGTATGAAGTCAGGTAGGGTCAGTTTCAGTGTTAAACATACAAGTTAGCCTGTTTTTTAACAATGAACCTTGTATGGTCTGTGAAACAGAATATGGAGGATCAGGTCAGGTTGTCGAGATGATAGGCTTACAAGGTTATGCCCCTCCATTTCCCCCCACCCTCCTCCCATTATACATTGTTCTTTCATAGTAATATTTGGAATAAGAAAGCACACTGAATTAAATTCCTACATTTTGGGGGTAATTTTAATTTGGGTCAGCACATGAAAGAAAAACATAGGTTGATGTGTAAGCTTTAATCAGAATATCAAACTTTTGTCCAGATGATGACTGGTCAGTTGTACCAGCATTTTAAATGTGTATGTACATCTTAATGCTATTTAAAAAAAGCTAAAATAAATGCTTCAGCCTCCAACACTGTTATTATGGACTAAAAGAACTAAATGATTGAATAGTATTTTGCAGCTTCTCTCCAGTGGACTCTGTTCTAACTATTATTGTTGTAGGGGTGCTAGTCAGTGGACTTTTTACTCTTTTAGGCAATGTTTTATGTTATAGTGCAAGACATTCACTATAACACATCTCCAGGGGAAAATATTTTGTCTCTAAAGACACAATTATGAATGGGATATTAAATCATGAAACCAGTAAAATGCCAACGGCTCTATTTCGACATTATATTTATGAGCTGCATTGGTTTTGTGGTCAGTTTCGGAACCTAGATGTACAACCATGTTCAAGTTTCGTTAAGTGCAAAACCACAATCTACAAATGAAGAAAATAAACTGTGTGAGGTTGACATATGATTTCACATTCACCCTCAAAGTGGCAAAGGTTACACTATGGAGGTTGAAAAGGTCAAACAGGCAACTACTACTTCCTATGGCCCTCATTCACACAAAGCATTATTTGCATTATTTAGCATATTGTTACTGATGGATAGAAGTGACTTTCACTGCCTGCATAGACCTGGCTTTCATAATCAGAAAAGACCGATATGGATTCAGTTAAACAAACTTCAAGAATCCTACCCAGATGTAGTGTTTCACCAGCTGCTAAGTGACTTCCACTTCTGCACTCAGCAGGGCCACACTGTCAGTGTTGAGAGCAAGACCTCTGCCATTAAAATCAGATCCATTTAAACCATTTTTTAATATATTTTTTCCCGCTCTAATTTTCTCCCTTTTTCTCCTGACAACACTGATTCCCTGGGGTGCAGTTCTATGGGTGCTAGCTGCCATCCAATACCTCACTCAAGTGGCCAGTTATACTCTTTGCTGGCCCCAGGTTTCCCAGGGCAGGGTAATGGGGGTGGAACCCTGACACATCGGCACTGGAAACCGAGTGTTCCCTAGGTGCGGATAAAAGGAAAATGTCCATGTTGTTTTTTTTCCATTGATCTGGAACTTATCTTTGTAAAAATGTAATCCCATTATCTTTGGCGCATTTACACAACATTCCTAAAATCCATAATAAAAGACAAAATATCCCCTGTCTGAATCTTTAACATTTCCGACCAATTTTCCCCCCTTCCAGAAATGTTGATTCCTCGATGAGGTACGCAATGCTGGTGACACAAAAACGTGTACAAGGATTAGGAACTCAGACCAAATCTGTAATTTGCAGTTCACTGTAGACAGGTTAAGGGAATGGGCCTGTTTGTGCCAGCTGTCCTTTAAATATGGACAAATTCAGTGTCATGCTTTTGGGGGCTTAAGAAATTCCAGGCTGGGTACTCATTAACTGTTTACATAAGAGTAATTAAAGGTGCAGAAACAGTGTCAGGTTATAGAGAAAACAAATAGGGTTTTAGATTGTATTTGGACTATCGAGTGCAAAGTACTATATTTGGGCTAAATAAGGCTTTGTTCTTCTGCACTGTTCAATTTTGATTCCTGAGCATGGGGAAGGATATTGAGACTCTAGAGAAGTTGCAGCAGAGGGTGATCGGAATGATAGCTAACCTTTGAGCTCTTAGTTATGAAGACAGGCTTTAAGACTGCTTGTATGGAGACGGAGCAGCCTCGAAGGGCCGAATGGCGTACTCTTGCTCCTATTTCTTCCTTATGTAAGAGTTAGGGCTATTTACTTGGGAGAGACATAGACGTATGGCACTATTAAAAGGATGAAGGGATTGGACTGGGGCGAATGCATATACAACTTTAGGCAAAGAGTTAGGTTAGGTGCCAGGAAATATTTATTTTTGCAGAAAGTCATCACCCTCTGGAACAGTTTACCGAAATATGTGCTGGGTAAGGAGTTATTACAGTCCTTTGAAGAGGAACTTAACAAGTTCCTAATATAAGAGCACATTTCAGTTATAGAGGATAAGTTGTTAACTGTCATTATGCCTACTTCAATCACCTAGCACCTTGTGTTAAGAGAGTGGAAGATGGAGAGGAATTTCCCAGTTTTTCCTGAATTGGCAATAGGATTTTTTTCTGCATTTTTTCTCTGCCTCTCCCAGGAGGCATGGTTAGGAGCCGACAATCGTGTATGAGTTTGACCATTCTCAGGTGGAGTTGACCCAATGTCTGTGATAGTCTTTTTTTGGCTTTCTTTAGTATTGTTTGTGGTTGGAATAGGAATGATATGTTGTGTTAATTTGACTTTGAAACTAGGACAATAAAAGGGATACAGTTGCCCTCGTAGAGAGCACGAATAATCTGGTTTCCATCTTTATCAACAATGAGTCAATTGGCTTCAGGTCAGCTACTAGATTGAATATGACATAACGTAATCAAGCCTCCTCAATTTGGGGCCTCATCAAAACCATTAAAATTGCTTATAGTCAATAGAACAGATGAAAAACTTGTCTCAACTCCACATTTTTTATGGATTCAGATGCAGATGTCTCAAAATGGAAGATTTTTGGTATTTTGCTTTTCCTTTATTTGTATCTCCTTTAATTTTAAAATGTTTAACATTCTTCCAGTATCCTTGTCAGAGTCAGAAGGTTGTGGGTTCAAGTTCCACTCTAGGGACTTGAGCACAAAAATCTGGGCTGACACTCCAGTGTAGTACCAAGGGAGTGCTGCACTGTCGGAGGTGCCATCTTTCAGATGAGATGTTAAACCGAGGGCCCCTCTGCTTTCTCAGGTTGACTTGAAAGATCCCATGGCACGATTTTGAAGAAGAGCAGGGGAGGTATTCCTGCTGTCCTGGCCAATATTTGTCCCTCAATCAACATTTAAAAAACAGATTATCTGGACATTATCACATTGCTGTTTGTGGGAGCATGCTGTGCGCATATTGGCTGCCGCCTTTCCTACATTACAACAGTGACTACACTTCAAAAAGTAATTCATTGGCTGTAAAGCAATTTGGGACATCCGGTGGTCGTGAAAGGCGCTATATAAATGCAAGTCTTTCTTTTCTTTCTTTGTGATATGTTCAAGAAGGAAAGAACTTGCATTTATATAGCACCTTTGACAACCTCGGGTTGCCCCAAAATGCTTTGTTACACCCAGTTTAACACTCACTGCCAAGGATTTACCCTCTCCAAGCCTCTTATCTCCGTAGGCAGTTTGGGCTCTGACTCTGGATTTACACCAGAGTTCTGATTTTTCTCACTATGGCAAAAACGGGGTTGCATTGTCCCTTGGCACAGGTCTGTATCAACAGCTAAGAGGGTAGATTAGGCTAAATTTTCTAAAGGAGGTCCCTCTCCCTGCTTTGAAAAGATTATTGGCACATGAGTAGCTTGCCAAGGGAGCTTTGCTTATAGTGCAATTGGCTGGGGATGGGAATGGAAAATCTGGCGAGAGAACATCTCTTAAAGAGCTGCAGCTCGCCATGAAAGGGGAAGTCGTGGTGTTGGAACAAAAATTGACTGGCGCACAGTAACATGTGGGCAGCATTGCTACTTTTGATGCTGAAAGGTCTCGTTGCAGGAAATGCAACACAGACTTGGAAGATTGGGGCCAAAGGCTCAATGCATCCTTGGAGTGTAAAAGGGCTATATAAATTTGCTAAGCTCCGCAATTATTTTGCCTTCCCTCAGGGTGAGTGCCTGCTAGAAAGCCTTTGCTGAGATTGAGAATAGTTACTAGAGGAAGCAGCGGGGGATAAACCACACGCACTTCCGCTGCATTGCACCTTTTTATTTTCTCCTCTCTGTGCCCAATGGTCCAGGGGTGAACAGCAATCTTTTCCGAAGCCCCATTAATAGCTTGTAACCAGACCCTGGAGGAGTTTTAGATTGAAGCAAGTCGACTAGGCCTATATACCCTAGAGCTTAGACGAATGAGAGGTGATCTAATTGAAACAGAAAAAATTCTTAAGGGGCTTGATGACAGCGTTAATGCAGAGAAGATGTTTCCCCTGGCTGGGGAATCTAGAACACGGGATCACAGTCTCAAAATAAAGGATCTGCCATTTAAAACTGAGATGAGGAGATATCTCTTCATTCAAAGGGTTGTGAATTTTTGGAATTCGCTATCCCAGAGAGCTGTGAATGCTCAGTCGTTGAATATATTCAAGACAGAGGCCAGTAAATTTTGGGGAACGAAGGGAATTAAGGGATATGGGAATAGTGCAGGAAGGTGGAGTTGAGGTAGAAGATCAGCCATAATCTTGTTAAATGGCGGAGCAGGCTCAAAGGGCCAAATTACCTACTCCAGCTCCTATTTCTTCTGTTCTTATGACTGAGGCCTAGCATTATCTCCATCTCCAGGGAAATACCTCACATTCACCTGGCACCTTCTAGAAAGTTCTGCTCAACTCATCATATTTCTCGGGCTAGGGATATCTTTTCTGTGTAAAAGTTTACTTATGATGGTTATGTTCTTATGTGCGTAGTGCAAGTGATTTGGCACAGTACAAAGTCCCATGACAAATCCTGCGAATTTCTATACTTACTCCATGTTCGCCCAGTTTGCTGCCCACATACTGTAATTTTAGAAAAAAAGTGAAGTGAAAATGCTAGTTTCTTAGCGATGTCAATGATCCCAAATCACTAGCCCTCATGATAAAGGCACACAAAATGGCCATAAAATTCAATCTATATTCAGAATTAATAATAGGGTTTGCTGAAATCTTACAGGCTGCAGCCCCTGCAATCAGGTGCCTCCAATAAAAAAAATCCCTCTTTAAACGACCTGTGATTCAGAATGGACACAAACAACCTGGAGAGGAATGCACAGCAGCTGTGTAACAGGTGTGAGAAACTGGGTCTGATAAATGTACTGAAGTCTTGCCACCCCCTCTGGGGAACAGCATACAGAGTTATGAGGGTAGTTAAATAATTCAGCTATATATAAAATTTGAAGTCATTTGTTCGGGACAAAACAGACATTGTTATCTGTCATGAATGATGGCATGCGACCCTCTATTCTTTGCAGCTGTACTATTATTCAGAAGGAACTTCCTGGAAAAAAGGGGCCAGTGTTTATACTTTCACTTCATAACTGAACTGCCACAGGATGCCTGATATTTAATCAACATAGTTCGTGCTTTCATTTTAAAGTTACCCCTCTGCTATTTAATTGGATTCCTTGAAGATTTACTTCAGGGAATACATTTCTTTATGTCTTCGGCTTGTGCAGAATGTTCCAGAAGTTGCTTCACACTGTCTGCAAAGAGCAGAGGACAAAAAAATGCAAATTGGGCCTTGCCTACTCAAATGCCAACCATTTGGTTTCAGTCCTGGTAACTTGGGCGAGGGCTTTAATCTAATTACATGCTTTATTTGCAGCAATTTGTTTTTCAATCAATCTTGTTGAACAAGAAGAAAACCCTACTACTGTGCACTCATTTGTGCTCCATTGTCCACAGATAGAGGTTTATGCCTGAGTTCCAGTCTGCACTGCCCCCAACTCTGCATCTGTTAAATGTAATTTTCGAATGAGCAGCAAGCAAAGAACCAGGGAAATCTTGGTGGTTTAAAAAAAACGTAATTGTAAACACAGAGGAGTTAGCACAGACTACATACACTTCCATTTAGATCAGACTTTTAGCTGTGTTGGGGCTGATTCTGTATTACTTGCAATGTTTCTGCATTTTTCTCTTTTTCCCCTGTTGCTAGGGCAACCTCATTCACTCAAAACATAAAAGAAAATAAAGCCCTGGCCCAGCTAAGAGCAAAACAATGAAGTTTGTTCATATTCTAGCTCCTATAAGCTCAAAAAAAGTTATAACAATACGTTAGTTGATGCTATGAGTAAAGTGTATCTGGTTTTCTAATGAATTTAGGTTGGAGAAAAAAAAGTGAGTCTCTACGTTTCTTTAATGAAATTTTATTTATAAAATGCTGATGTTATTTTTAAGTTTCTGGTGAATCATCTATTTCTTTAATAAGAATTTTGTATTGTTGCAATATGATTACGGCCAAACAAATCTTTTCCGATTGTCTCATTTTTACTGATTTATGATTGGTTTTCTTTCTTAAGTTGTTTAAATTTAATTCCCTGACTTTTAAGTTAGCTCAAGCAGGCAAATTGCTGGTTGGCTGATTTTCAATAAAGTGACTGATGCCTCCACTGCTACATTTAGGTCACATTAACCAACTGAAAGCCAAAGACGTGGATGTATTAGTGTGTTTGTGTGTGTTTGCGTATGTGTCTGTCTACATGCACGAACTGAGTATGCTGCAACGACTACATTGAAAATAGATCACTACAATACAGGTCAAGACATTTTGTAAGGGAGCAGTATAGAGTGAAAAGACTGTAGAAGGTTAGAGAGGGGCAATGTAGCTCCCTGCCGGCTCAGTTGGTAAAGTCAGTGTGAAGCTGGGCCATAGGCCCCGGTTTTAACTCCAGGTGGATATCCCGCTTAGGCCTGAATTAAAATTACAGTTGGGTCTCAATGATGTCATCGGGCTGCATCATGCATATGTAAAGAAGGACCTTGTTGGCTTCAGGCGCATGTCCTTGCTGCCTGCTCATGAGAGCAGACAAATATTGAAGATGTTGCGATCATGGCTGCTTTCGGACAGTTAAGAGCCAGGGCGATTTTAGCTGCCCACCCGCCAGGTTTCTGCTGAGTGAGTAGGGTTACAATCACCAGCATAGAGTCCAGGATTGATTCTTGATCTGTGCGGAGTTACCTGATATCAGCTTGGGGTGTTATATAACTGGCCTCAGTGGACTAAGGGAAAATCAGCCATGACTTGCTCTTATGATATGGTTGGCAGTGCCTGTACATAGATTACAAGATTGAGCTTGGATGAGATGTGCCCCCATGTCAGAATCGTCAGTCAGTGATCATGGTATCAGCTCACATATGAAAAATGGCGACTTGAGTGAAGAACTAGAGGGGAATTCTTCTGTGTGGAATTATACACCAGCCAGCAAATACTGGCTGAGAATTTCCTCATTCTGCTGTCATTAACTTGCTGGAAGCATGGCGCAAACCCCATTCTACCGCACTTTCGGTCAATTCCTTCTTGAGATGAAGGGGTGAGAAAAGAGGTGCCATGCATTTTTATTTTGCTATGAACTTAAATATAAGCAGTGGAGAGGCCATCACAGGATGACGTAACTTTAACAATCTTGACAGTCTCTGGATGCAGTCCTAACAATAGGGTTTATTTGGCTGTAATCGCTTATGTGTATGTTAACTAATATATCAAACGTGTCTTATCGCTGCAGCCAAGTAGAGGAAAGGCAGGCAGCCACAAAGTAGGCAGGAGCAACAGGCTCAATATAAATTAAAAGTGCATTGTGGAACATTTATTTGTTCATCTATCTTGAGAGGACACCAAAAGCATTGCTAATGCCCCATGGGTTCCTCATTTCCTGCCTGACCTTCTGTTGTTCGAGAATGACCTGTAGTCAGAATCTCCATGGACTGAAAGCAAAGTTTGACACAAGCCCGGGTTGAGGTGACAATGAGGTATCCATGGGCCTTAATCAGGGGCCAGTGCCACTTTGACAGGAGGGGAATCTGTCGCTTAAACGAGACCTGGGTGGTGTAAATAGGGGAGGCCTAAAGATCTCAAATAAGGCAAAGACTGCCTGCAGACAGCAAAGTATTTACCAGACAGAGCTCTTTGTGTGACTTTTTCTATAGAAATTAAGGCGTTATGAATGCTCTATAAGACCTATTAGACAACACAATTGGCAGCAGCAGATGGATTCCGTAAGGACTCAGCTATTCTGAGCAATGCTGTTTTTACCATGTCTTTTTGTAGTCTGATGTGTGTGTTTTTACTTCTCCATCCCACAACAGACTGTGACTCATACTGCAAAGCTTCCAAGGGAAAACTGAAAATAAATATGAAAAAGTACTGCAAGAAAGATTATGGTAAGTAGGATATTTACAACAGTTCTATTTATTAAAAATCATAATTCTCCTTTTGTGATAGCTCCAGAGCACTCACAGCAGCTGATTTGTTTATTGTCTTTTTTGATGTGTCATCCATTTTGTGAACTGCGTTGTTGAAATTGAACAAAACTCGTTATTTCTGTTATGTATGTGTCAGATCCATTAAAATTAATTATATCTGCAGTTAAAAGCTTCAAGTATCCTCTTGACAAGGTGCAGATTCAGTTGTAAAAATAATCGTCAAGGAGGGAAACATAACTGGCCTTAAAAAGAGTTTGCTAGAGTAGAGTAATTGAACCATTAATAACTATCTCCTAACCAAGGTTGGATCTGTAATGGGGGTCAACGCTTCTCTCCTTCAGAATCCTAGATATTAGATTTCTGAAATAATTTACTCACTAACTACTCTCATTTAAGTCTTCGTTTGTGAATTTAGTCCTTACATGTTTTGTTCCTCCGTCGAATGATCTGCCTAAATTTCCATTCGGAAGCAACACCAGATTAGGTCTAGCCTTCATTATCTTATCATCCTGGTTAAACATGTTCCCCATTCACAAGATAATTGTGGATGAGAAAGGCCATGCAGCCTATCTTAATTCATCCATCCAAAGAGATCCAGTTCAGCACTGAATCCTTTCTCAGAGGATTCCAAGGTTTTCAGCTCGTCCTGGAGGTCTATCCCATATGTGTAGATCACTTTTTCTGAAGAAGATTTTCCTGGTATGAAACCTAAATGTATCTTTTACTAGTTTGAACCTGTATGCGCTTCCACAATTTAATTTAAAGTATGTTATACACCTCTCCCGATCACAGCAAAGATTCTCCCTCGATATCCACATATAACTTTGTAGTATACATCATAGGTCAGGCATGGCAACCTTGGCAAGGATGCCAAGGCCAATTTATAATATGCCAACTGCTGTTCAGCTGAGATCCCTGTTTTGTGGTAACTGATACTGTCTCTCAGTGAGCATTTGTTAAGTGTATACATAATTCAGTTTGTTCTCCTTTTAAGCGTACAACCTATTAAGTGTACTTCTCTTAACAATATAGTTTAAAATGTATATCAATGTCAGGTTGATGCCCTGAAGTGTATATTCCTATTTGAGCATTTAATTCTTTCCTTCAAAGCTACACATGTTTCTCCAATTACTTTTGCAAGCCTGCCTGTCATTTCAAATACATACATAGTTGTGTCATCTATTCCTTACCTCACCGTTATTTATGTTAACTTGTTATCCGATGATTTATCTACTAATGTATAGACAACATAGTCTAAACGTTAAGCTGTTGTGAATGCCCCTAATGTAAATGCCATACATATGTTTCGAACCAAATTAGGTATGGTACTGCCGCAAGCTACATATGTACTTCTCTTAAGTATATACCACTGACTGGTGTGGCAAAAGTGGTGGGAAATGAGTTACCAAGTTCATAGGAATGTTCTGAATTGCTTCACATCTCTTTCGGCTGCTCTCAGTTAAGCTCTGAGTGGATTGTCCCTCTACATAGAAAAACCCGATAGCCCTATCCATGCCACCCCAATTCTGCATGCCTTCTCCCACCAGAGAGTACAGCGGCCAAGGAATTTGCACTTGGATTCGGTCACACTATTGGCCTTAACAATATGACCTGAAGCAAGCATTTAGGGATAAATAGGGCTGAAAATGTCACAGAAAGATGCCAAGAACTGTGCAAAGGTTCTATGAACTGCGCTCTTCTTCCACTTCTAAATATGTGATTGTTAAAGGAAAATTTTCAGGAATCACTAGTCAATAAATCCTTAGAGAAGGAAAATAAATGTGTATCCTCTTAATCATTTCTTGCATTTTTGGCATCTTACGTTTAAGCTTTGTCTGATAACACTTTGGGATCATTTAGGGTGTTTGGCTGTGCTGACAGATAAGCAGCCAACATTATCCGCTCTTATCAGTCACAGTTGCCATGCATGACAGATAAAATTTATACTGTTAGTTCCAGCATGAAATTTAATCAGCAGATGCAGGATTATTGATGGATGGTTACTAAGAAATTAAAACAGATTTTTGAAATTATTATTATGATTGTGTCAACAGGCAACTAATGAGTCCGTTTCACTTGCTGAAAGCTGACACAGGACTGATTATGTTGTTTAAAAAAAAACTTTGTTAAACAGGACGTGAGTTTTCAAAAAACACAATTCCAGATACTTATGGTGCTTTTATACTTCAACTATCCACCGAAGCATTTAAAATAACTGGGGTTAAATTGAAAAAAGCTGAGGAATCTGCCGGATCCCATAAGTACTTTTTAAACCAGGTTTGACACTGCACAGGACTCCAGGTGGTGTCAAACCCAAATGGTCTCAGACTGCCTCCATCGGGGGTGGGGGGGGGGTGGGGAGAGGGTCGAGGGGTGGAGTCTCACATCGCTTATATTTGGAATCGGGTTGGGATTCAGCTCTGGATTTATGCAGCAACTTTAGTGTCACTGTAGTTGCAGTATAAATGCACTCTTAAAATTCTGCACAAATGCTAGAAACTGCCATCTTAAGAACAGTTCGTGAAAAGTACTGAAAAATGTATCATAAATGACTCTCCACATCATCATTAAATGTTTCCAGTGAGTAACTGAGGACGGCCCAGTCTATGCTGTGTTAGCTGATCCCAGCTAGGCCAGTGATAGGGGTTACTGCCAATGCCATAGTGTCCCTGCCTTAGCAAGGAGAAAATCAGGCAATGTTCCTGCTACTAATCACTGTCTAGAAACCCCTCCTGAAAGTGCAGTGTCTGTGAGCGTTGGGTGAAGGAAGGATTGATTGGGCATGGCTGAGACACTGCCCCTGTTCAAATAGCTTGTGAACGCTCAGAGTCAAGGCTGGCACATGAATGAATGCCTGTTAGATGAGGTAGCAGAGGATACGCAGCACCTTTTGAACCATATCTGAAGAATCAAATGGCTTCAGGTGAGAAAGGGAGGGAGAATATTGGCAAGACCTATATCGACCCTAAAAATGAAAGTCCTGCCAATTTTCTCCCCATCTCTCCTGAAGGTAACTTCCTGAAATGGCTCTGGTCACCATCCAGTACTTTGCTTCAGTGGCCTTTATTCATGTTTCATCTTCGTAAAAACATAGCATAAGAAATAGAAACAGGAGTAGGTCATTTGGCCCCTTGAGCCTGCCACACCATTTAATAAGATCATGGCTGATCTGATCTTGGGCTCAGCTCCACTTCCCTGCCCATTCTCCATAACCCTTCACTCCATTATCTTTCAAATATCTGTCTATCTCCACCTTAAATATATTCAATGACACAGCCTCCACAGCTCTCTGGGGCAGAGAATTCCACAGATTTACAACCCTCTGAGAGAAGAAATTCCTCCTCATCTCAGTTCGAAATGGGCGACCCCTTATTCTGAAACTATGCCCCCTAGTTCTAGATTCACCCACGAGTAGAAAGATCCTCTCTGCATCTACCTTGTCGAGCCTCCTTATTATCTGATATGTTTCAATAAAATCACCTCTCATTCTTCTAAACTCCAATGAGTATAGGCCTGATTTGCTCAACCTTGCTCCATAAGTCAACCCCTTCATCTCAGGAATTAATCTAATGAACCTTCTATGAACTGCCTCCAATGCAAGTATATCCCTCCTTAAATACGGAGACCAAAACTGTACGCAGTACTCTAGGTGTGGTGGAGCAGCCTGCCTATGTTCAATAATGAACATCAGGAGCATCACCACAAAGCCTCGTTCTGTCCCCTCTCAACTTCCTCCAGTGTGCTCTCCTCACGGGGGTCTGCAGGGTGGTAATTAGGTGCAAGAACCCTGGCCAATTTCCCCCTCGCTGACATTGAGGGCAATTGTAGCAGGTCGACCAAAAACCCCAGCTGAAATTAGTGGTATCACATAGACCAGGGATCAAAGCTGCCAGTGGTCTGTATGGTTCAGCTGTTCACAAGATAAATTTAATGCGTCATCGACGGAGCCCGGAGATTTCAACAGTTTTTTTCTAAATGCTTAACTCACTAAGGGAAAAAAACATTTAAAAATGCTGAAAATCCAAAACTCGGAGACAGTATTTATTTCACGTCACAGTATTTCTATCTGTTTAACGAGTGGAGCCACTTACCAGCTGTGCTTCCCTCCTCAGCTTAGTGCAGCATTTATGTTGGACTTTGCGAATGACCTCCATGGTGAAGTCCCAATACCATTCAGTGATAATGCTGGCATAGTGCAGTCCTTCCAGCATCAGTTACTGCAAACCAGCACATTTGGAGTCATTCAAGTTTAGTTGATTCTATTCATTTAATAATCCATCAAATTAAATTCCCAGGAAAAATGAAGTTGAACTTTTCAACAACTTAGCTTTATGAAATTGATGCCAACAGAATATTACATAACTGGTAAAACCTATGAAAGTAAAGTATTTGCCAGAGGAAACACTGACCTTAGCAGGTTTTAATTTATAGCACCACCTAGGTTGATTCTATGCATAGAATCGTATAATGGTTACAACACAGAAGGAGGCCATTCAGCCTGTTGAACCTGTGAACATTAGAACATAAGAAATAGGAGCAGGAGTAGGCCATACGGCCCCTTGAGCCTGCTCCGCCATTTAATACGATCATGGCTGATCCGATCATGGACTCAGGTCCACTTCCCTGCCTGCTCCCCATAACCCCTTATTCCCTTAGAACATAAGAACATAAGAATTAGGAACAGGAGTAGGCCATCTAGCCCCTCGAGCCTGCTCCGCCATTCAATAAGATCATGGCTGATCTGGTCGTGGACTCAGCTCCACTTACCCGCCCTCTCCCCGTAACCCTTAATTCCCTTATTGCTTAAAAATCTATCTATCTTTGACTTGAAAACATTCAATGAGCCAGTCTCAACTGCTTCCTTGGGCAGAGAATTCCACAGATTCACAACCCTCTGGGAGAAGAAATTCTTTCTCAACTCGGTTTTAAATTGGCTCCTCCGTATTTTGAGGCTGTGCCCCCTAGTTCTAGTCTCCCCCACCAATGGAAACAACCTCTCTGCCTCTATCTTGTCTATCCCTTTCATGATTTTAAATGTTTCTATAAGATCACCCCTCATCCTTCTGAACTCCAAGGAGTAAAGACCCAGTCTACTCAATCTATCATCATGAGTTAACCCCCTCATTTCTCGAATCAGCCTAGTGAATCGTCTCTGTACCCCTTCCAAAGCTAGTATATCCTTCCTTAAGTAAGGTGACCAAAACTGCACGCAGTACTCCAGGTGCGGCCTTACCAATACCTTATACAGTTGCAGCAACACCTCCCTGCTTTTGTACTCCATCCCTTTCGCAATGAAGGCCAACATTCCATTTGCCTTCCTGATTATCTGCTGCACCTGCAAACTAACCTTTTGGGATTCATGCACAAGGACCCCCAGGTCCCTCTGCACCACAGCATGTTGTAATTTCTCCCCATTCAAATAATATTCCCTTTTACTGTTTTTTTTCCCAAGGTGGATGACCTCACACTTTCCGACATTGTATTCCATCTGCCAAACCTTAGCCCATTCGCTTAACCTATCAAATCTCCTTGCAGCCTCTCTGAGTCCTCTACACAACCCGCTTTCCCACTAATCTTAGTGTCATCTGCAAATTTTGTTACACGACACTCTGTCCCCTCCTCTAGGTCATCTATGTATATTGTAAACAGTTGTGGTCCCAGCACTGATCCCTGTGGCACACCACTAACCACTGATTTCCAACCCGAAAAGGACCCATTTATCCCGACTCTCTGCTTTCTGTTCGCCAGCCAATTCTCTATCCATGCTAATACATTTCCTCTGGCTCCGCGTACCTTTATCTTCTGCAGTAACCTTTTGTGTGGCACCTTATCGAATGCCTTTTGGAAATCTAAATACACCACATCCATCGGTACACCTCTATCCACCATGCTCGTTATATCCTCAAAGAATTCCAGTAAGTTAGTTAAACATGATTTCCCTTTCATGAATCCATGCTGCGTCTGCTTGATTGCACTATTCCTATCCAGATGTCCCGCTATTTCTTCCTTAATGATAGTTTCAAGCATTTTCCCCACTACAGATGTTAAACTAACCGGCCTATAGTTACCTGCCTTTTGCCTGCCCCCTTTTTTAAACAGAGGCGTTACATTAGCTGCTCTCCAATCCGCTGGTACCTCCCCAGAGTCCAGAGAATTTTGGTAGATTATAACAAATGCATCTGCTATAACTTCCGCCATCTCTTTTAATACCCTGGGATGCATTTCATCAGGACCAGGGGACTTGTCTACCTTCAGTTGAACTTTTCAACAACTTAGCTTTATGAAATTGATGCCAACAGAATATTACATAACTGGTAAAACCTATGAAAGTAAAGTATTTGCCAGAGGAAACACTGACCTTAGCAGGTTTTAATTTATAGCACCACCTAGGTTGATTCTATGCATAGAATCGTATAATGGTTACAACACAGAAGGAGGCCATTCAGCCTGTTGAGCCTGTGAACATTAGAACATAAGAAATAGGAGCAGGAGTAGGCCATACGGCCCCTTGAGCCTGCTCCGCCATTTAATACGATCATGGCTGATCCGATCATGGACTCAGGTCCACTTCCCTGCCCGCTCCCCATAACCCCTTATTCCCTTATCGGTTAAGAAACTGTCTATCTCTGTCTTAAATGTATTCAATGACCCAGCTTCCACAGTTCTCTGAGGCATCGAATTCCACAGATTTACAACCCTCAGAGAAAATAAATTCCTCCTCATCTTCATTTTAAATGGGCAGCCCCTTATTCTAAGATTATGCCCTCTAGTCCTAGTCTCCCCTATCAGTGGAAACATCCTCTCTGCATCTACCTTGTTAAGCCCCCTCATAATCTTATACATTTCGATAAGATCACCTCTCATTCTTCTGCATTCCAATGAATAGAGGCTCAACCTACTCAACCTTTCCTCATAAGTCAACCCCCTCATCTCCAGAATCAACCTAGTGAACCTTCTCTGAACTGCCTCCAAAGCAAATATATCCTTTCATAAATATGGAAGCCAAAACTGTACACAGTATTCCAGGTGTGGCCTCGCCAATACCCTGTATAACTATAGCAAGACTTCCTTGCTTTTATACTCCATCCCATTTGCAATAAAGGCCAAGATTCCATTCGCCTTCCTGATCATTTGTTGTACCTGCATACTAACCTTGTGTGTTTCATGCACAAGTACCCCCAGGTCCCGCTGTACTGCAGCACTTTGCATTTTTTCTCCATTTAAAATAATAACTTGCTCTTTGATTTTTTTCTGCCAAAGTGCATAACCTCACACTTTCCAACATTATACTCCATCTGCCAAATCTGTGCCGGAATAAGAAAACTGAAGAACAAGTTAGTCAACTTGGTTTCCGCCCATCAGTTTGCTTTGAATGTTGACGCACATTTTCAATGCTAAATAGATTTCCTAACATTTGTGCGTCTCGTGTATAACTTGCACTTTGCCGAAGTGGCCCCATTATCTCCATGGGGCATTCCCTGAAATTGGTTATCACATATAAAACATGTCTATGAGGTTGGAAGCTATAGCTAGAGCTCTTCAGAGAGGTAGTTAAAGGGCGCTGCACTGAACTACTCTGTTATTCGGTTTGTGCTGATAGACATGGGCAGAATTCCTCCATGCGCTATTTGTGATATATGTTAAGTCTGTTTATAAAGAAACTGTTTTGAATTTTGCTACAATTAGTGAACAGAGGAACTCTTCCTCCCCCCTCCCCCCTCAGGTCCTCTTTGAAAGCTTGTTTTATTCTTTAATAGTCCGCAGGGCCCTTCGTTCTTTTATTTACCACAGTTGCAGATTGTTATGTACCACGTGATATTTTCAAAGTGCAATTTTTGATGTCGCTCAGCAAATGGTGCCATACACACGGAATTAGAATCAGCCAATTATCGTTCTGTGTGTAACCAACATAGAGGTGTATCACCGAGAAATCAAAGCAGTCCAAAATTTGCTAAATTTTCCAAAATATTTGAAAATTAGCCAAATTTAGAGCACTGCGGTTTTAGAGTCAGCTTTAGCAATCATGCGCAAGTGGAGGTGAACAAAGAATTTGATTTTAAGCTATTATAGATTCAAATAGCAATACTGTCTTGGCAGAATCTAATGCTATTAAGAATTGGTCGTCATCACAATGTTTTGACATTGGAGCGTATGGAAATGAATTTGAAGACCTTAAAGGGGCTCTTCCTTAACACAGTTGAATAGCCCAGCTATTCAAAATGAAGAAACTTAAATTGCTGGTGTTTTTTATTGCATCAACATAAGATTTATTTTATCTGATTTTTAACAAATAGTCTGGAGGTAATGCTGTGGTTATAAACAATAGGAAAGTGTTAGAATTCACAGTGGGATTTTGCTGTGGATACAACACTTCGACAAACAATCCAACATGCTGAAGGAGAATGACCAATTGGTTTTTAGCATTTTTTAACCAGCAATAATGATGGAGCAGGTGGTGTCCATTAACTGATTATTAATGCATGCCAGTAGCAGTCTGTGATCAGGGCCCATTCGATTCCACAACCCGCAATGGCCATCATACAAGAAAAACGCAGCCTGAGATGGCATCCGACAATTACCCCTGCCAACATTCTTTCGGAAGTCTTTAAACCAACTGCCTAAGTTTGAACCTTATGTCCCTGTAAAGTACAGATTCGTAGCAGTTATTAAATCAGACATTTCAGGAATTCTAATTCACTGGATCCTTCCAGTTGTAGGAGGGTACATTAACAGTTGAAATTCCTTTGGGGTGAAATCGCACTTTACGATATTAGTTCACAAACACATTTGTTTTGAAATCCCTTTCTCTGTTTTTTTGTGGAGGCGTCAGCCGTTTATAATAAATACTACAGCGCCTTCCTAGAATAGCAAGTTTGTTAAGTGTTTGTACAGAAATTGCACAGTTTGATTTCATTCCATAGTAATTTAGGAAGAAATGTTTAAGGACGTTCAGCTCGGAGACCTATTTTGAAGGGCTTGTCCCATTACTAATTCGAATCACATGGAAGAGGAAGGCCAAAAGCTGAGTGGTTGAAGGGTTATTTGTGGGAATGCTGGTGCAAATGGCCAACATCTTAAAGCCCAAGTGAATGTTGTTGCTGTTACTCCACGTGACAGCAGTCGCATTTTTACGTAACAATCAAAAAACTGTGTGTTGCAAGAATGCATTGAGCTGAGGAATCTAATTTGCTTCTGTAGTTTTAAACTTGCTTTTCAGAAATTTACAATCTGCTCATTGTCGAAGTAGAGAAGTCTTTCAGTCATCAAATGGTTAATGCAAGTTATGAAAAAACATAACTACAGGGTTTTTAAAAGAAGATTTGCTCCTGCCATTTGCATTCTGGAACTATTGAAATGTTACGTAACAAATATTTAATTGGCGTGGAACACTGTGACATCACCAGTAAGGCTGGATACACTGATGTATAGTGAGTAGAGCTGGAATCAACTGAGGCCACTGATCCAGACTCTGATCTTGGAGTTCACAGATCGCAATCTATTGCCAGACTTTACATTTGAGAGGCGCAGCATGTCTTTGAAAATAGGCCTCTTCAGATCCCTTGATGACTTTGCGAGTGCTCATGAGTAGCTGTACTGTGCAGGAGCAGCCAGGTTTCATTCCCCAGTGGAACATGCTCTTGCAGTCAAATAGTCTGCGAGCAATCATTGAATGAGGAATAGTCACTTGAGTAAAGTAGTGGAGGGTGACGGATGCACATTGAGCCATACCCCAGCAAGAAGCCAATGCCGTCAGGACAGGAAATTGGTGGATTAGGAAATAAAATTGCCTCTTGGGATGATATTCAAACTGTTTATCCAGATTTTACTGAAGCAGAAGTGAAATTTTATAACCATTGGCCGAGGTTTTCCAATCGTAAAGCCGACAGCAGCCCATTCATTTTAATGGGTTATCGTTGGCATTATGATTGGAAAAACTAGGCCATAGTTTTCTGTGCCTCATACCCAAGGGAGAAGTGCACATCAATATAGGAGCTCCAATTCAAATAATTATTTGCTCTTGAGAATCCAGTTGTATGCAATTTCCGTTATGTTGGCAAATGCATCTCCTCTCAAACTTTCACACACAAATAACGTTTCTAAATTATATTCCCATTCTAGTAAAGTGAATTCTGGAGTGAAGCATTCTAAAGTCATCCTAATAGGCCTACCATTAAACACGCTGGCACACTGTGCTTGTCAGCGAATGATATCAAATAATAAAGTATGTGTGGGATCATCATGTTGGATTTGCTGTGATGTGGTCACATTGTAATTCACTGTCGCTCAAAGGGTGTGTACATAATTCAGTGTTAGAGTAATGCTGAAAACACCATCATAAATGTTCATTAGGATATATGGCCCACAGACAGGAATATTAGGGGAAATGTAGGATTGTCACCCCCTCCCCCACATAGATCCTTTTGGCTGTGGAACAGTTAAGTGTTAACATATGCGGTTGCAAAAGAAACAGCGCAGCAGGAAACTTCAAGAGTATGCTGAGGTGACTGGCAATAGGGCGACTGGGTACGAGTTCCAGGCGATTGATACAAGACTTTTGGCGCAGTTCCAAAAAAAAACTGAAGCACATTCCGAGCTGGAGATGCTTGCAAACGTTCTTTAGTTTTATTATCTGTGTGTAATAAGCAATTCCCTCGCCACTCACTTTTCTGGGAGAGGGAAAGAAGTTTTGACACTGTGATGAACTTTGTGCAGTACCAGCTCAAACTAAGGGTGGATAGAAAACAGCGTTATCCTTCAATCTACTCTTATTATTCAGTCTTCCCTCTGATACGCCTCTTCTGATAGAAACATAGAAAATAGGTGCAGGAGTAGGCCATTCGGCCCTTCGAGCCTGCACCGCCATTCAATAAGATCATGGCTGATCATTCCTTCAGTACCCCTTTCCTGCTTTCTCTCCATACCCCTTGATCCCCTTAACCGTAAGGGCCATATCTAACTCCCTCTTGAATATATCCAATGAACTGGCATCAACAACTCTCTGCGGCAGGGAATTCCACAGGTCAACAACTCTCTGAGTGAAGAAGTTTCTCCTCATCTCAATCCTAAATGGCCTACCCCTTATCCTAAGACTATGTCCCCTGGTTTTGGACTTCCCCAACATCGAGAACATTCTTCCCGCATCTAACCTGTCCAGTCCCGTCAGAATCTTATATGTTTCTATGAGATCCCCTCTCATCCTTCTAAACACCAGTGAATAAAAGCCCAGTTGATCCAGTTTCTCCTCATATGTCAGTCCAGCCATCCCTGGAATCAGTCGCTGCACTCCCTCAATAGCAAGAACGTCCTTCCTCAGACTAGGAGACCAAAACTGAACACAATATTCCAGGTGAGGCCTCACCAAGGCCCTGTACAACTGCAGTAAGACCTCCCTGTTCCTATATTCAAATCCCCTAGCTATGAAGGCCAACATACCATTTGCCTTCTTTACCGCCTGCTGTACCTGCGTGCCCACTTTCAGTGACTGATGAACCATGACACCCAGGTCTCGTTGCACCTCCCCTTTTTCTAGTCTGCCGCCATTCAGATAATATTCTGCCTTCGTGTTTTTACCCCCAAAATGGATAACCTCACATTTATCCACATTATACTGCATCTGCCATGTATTTGCCCACTCACCTAATCTGTCCAAGTCACCCTGCAGTCTCTTAGCGTCCTCCTCACAGCTCACACCGCCACCCAGTTTAGTGTCATCCGCAAACTTGGAGATATTACACTCTATTCCTTCATCCAAATCGTTAATGTATATTGTAAAGAGCTGGGGCCCAGCATTGAGCCCTGCAGCACCCCACTAGTAACTGCCTGCCATTCTGAAAAGGACCCGTTTATCCCGACTCTCTGCTTCCTGTTTGCCAACCAGTTCTCTATCCACGTCAGTACATTACCTCCAATATCATGCGCTTTGATTTTGTACACCAATCTCTTGTGCAGGACCTTGTCAAAAGCCTTTTGAAAGTCCAAATACACCACATCCACTGGTTCTCCCTTGTCCATTCTACTAGTTACATCCTCAAAAAATTCCAGAAGATTCGTCAAGCATGATTTCCCTTTCATAAATCCATGCTGACTCGGTCCAATCCTGTCACTGCTTTCCAAATGGGCTGCTATTTCATCCTTAATGATTGATTCCAACATTTTCCCCACTACTGATGTCAGGCTAACCGGCCTATAATTACCAGTTTTCTCTCTCCCTCCTTTTTTAAAAAGTGGTGTTACATTAGCTACCATAGGAACTGATCCAGAGTCGATAGATTGTTGGAAAATGATCACCAATGCATCCACTATTTCTAGGGCCACTTCCTTAAGTACTCTGGGATGCAGACGATCAGGACCCGTGGATTTATCAGCCTTTAATCCCATCAATTTCCCTAACACAATTTCCCGCCTAATAAGGATATCTTTCAGTTCCTCATTCTCACTAGACCCACTGTCCCCTAGTACATTCGGAAGGTTATTTGTATCTTCCTTTGTGAAGACAGAACCGGAGTATTGGTTCAATTGGCCTGTCATTTCTTTGTTCCCCATTATAAATTCACCTTAATCCAACTGCAAGGGACCTATGTTTGTCTTTACTAATCTTTTTCTCTTCACATATTTATGGAAGCTTTTGCAGTCAGTTTTTATGTTCCCTGCAAGCTTCCTCTTGTACTCTATTTTCCCCTTCTTAATTAAACCCTTAGTCCTCCTCTGTTGAATTCTAAATTTCAACCAGTCCTCAGGTTTGTTGCTTTTTCTAGCCAATTTATATGCCTCTTCCTTCGTTTTAACACTATCCTTAATTTCCCTTGTTAGCCATGGTTGAGCCACCTTCCCAGTTTTATTTTTACTCCAGACAGGGATGTACAATTGCTGAAGTTCATCCATGTGATCTTTAAATGTTTGCCATCACTTATCCACCGTCAACCCTTTAAGTATCCTCTGCCAGTCTATTCTAGCCAATTCACACCTCATACCATTGAAGTTACCTTTCTTTAAGTTCAGGACCCTAATTTCTGAATTAACTTTGTCACTCTCCATCTTAATAAGGAATTCTACCATATTATGGTCACTTTTCCCCAAAGGGCCTCGCACAACAAGATTGCTAATTAGTCCCTTCTCATTACACATCACCCAGTCTAGGATGGCCAGCTCCCTGGTTGGTTCCTCGACATATTAGTCTGGAAAACCATCCTTAATACACTCCAAGAAATCCTCCTCCACCACATTGCTGCCAGTTAGGTTAGCCCAATCAATATGTAGATTAGAGTCGCCCATGATTATGCAACTAACATACGCCTCTTCTAGTCAGCGTCTCGGGTTTTATTCAGGAAGATCGTGAATATAAAAGAACCCAACATACTTTATCCAGTGGATTCTTGGTAGTTCCATTCTGCTGGCCACAGGTGAGAAATGGCAATGACTGGTTTCACCTCTGTATGCTGTCTTCCTCTGAGAAATATTAAATGTAAACATCCACCTCCCTCACCCCAAACCCGCGACCTCTACCATCTAGAAGGACAAGGGCAGCAGGCACATGGGAACACCAACGCCACTACGCTCCCCTCCAAGTCACACACCATCCTCACTTGGAAATATATCACCGTTCCTTCATCATCGCTGGGTCAGAATCTTGGAACTCCCTCCCCAACAGCACTGTGGGAGTACTTTCACTGCACGGACTGCAGCGGTTCAAGAAGGCGGCTCACCACCACCTTCTCAAGGGCAATTAGGGATGGGCAATAAATGCTGGCCTTGCCAGCGATACCCACATTCCATGAATGAATGTAATAAAACTCTGTAATCACTTAAAAGCGAGCACTCTTATATTGCCTGCTGTAGGGTTGTACAGTTGCTGAGCCCACTGGCAGTTTAGAGGAAGCTGCAAATACTTATGCCTAACTGGGTGACAGTAAAATTGAACGACATCATTATTAAATGCAAGAACATTTTGTGCTAAAGAAATTATATTTTCAGATACAGAAATGAACGAAGAGCTGCTGAAGGGAATTGGTGTTCTAGAAAACAATTACTAGAGGTAGGAAGTTGCAATGAAAGAGATAACAGGATGTTAAATGCACTCTCAGAGCATTCGATGAATGATTGAGAATTAATCAATTGGCAACAGTTTAATTTTACTTTGTGTGACTGTGTGCCCATCAAAGTGAACACTTCCATTTTAGGAACCAAGGATCAGCATCAAACGCTCCCAGATCAGATATAGCAGTTCGCTGCAGAATAAGCGTCCAATACCTCAACCAAACAATGTGGCTCAAGTGCAATCTTAGAAGAGCACTAGCTACTATGTCAGTGAGATGGTTTTCCATGTCCAACACCAACCATTTTGTGACTCTCTGGGAGTGAATTTTAATGCTGGGAATGGGGGCCGGTTAGTGTATGGGAAAACTTGGAAGTCTGGCTTTCCCGGCACGCTGTGGAGATTTAACTCTACAGCAGCGACTTTTATCACTGACAGGTTCCCTGCCCGGACGTCAGTCTGATTGACAGGCTTGGCTTCCAATCGAGCAGGGAACAACAACAACTTGCATTTATATAGCACTGTTAACGTAGTGAAATGTCCCAAGGCACTTCACAGGAGTATTATGAGATTAAAAAATTGACACCGAGTCGCATAAGGAGAAATTAGCGCAGGTGACCAAAAGCTTGGTCAAAGAGGTAGGTTTTAAGGAGCGTCTTGAAGGAGGAAAGAGAGGCAGAGAGGTTTATACAGGGAGTTCCAGAGCTTGGGGCCTAGGCAACAGAAGGCACGGCCACCAATGGTTGAGTGATTATAATCAGGGATGCTCAAGAGGGCAGAATTAGAGGTGCGCAGACACCTCGGGGGATTGTGGGGCTGGAGATTACAGAGATAGGGATGGGCGAGGCCATGGAGGGATTGAAAACAAGGATGAGAATTTTGGAATTGGTCAGCAAGCACAGGGATGATGGGTGAACGGGACTTGATGCGAGTTAGGACGCGGGCAACCGAGATTTGGATCGCCTCTAGTTTATGTAGGGTAGACTGTGGGAAGCCAGCCAGGAATGCATTGGAACAGTCAAGTTGAGAGATAACAAAGGCATGGATGAGGCAAGGGAGGAGACAGGCTGGAAATTGCAGGACTAGGTAGGTTCGAGCCCTGACCCCGGGGGGGGGGGGGGGGGAGTCAGATCCCAAAGAAGGGGGAGGGTCTGATACCCTGATACCCAAGAGGGGTTCCAATCACAGGGAGGGAAGCAGGTTAGCTTGGGGTCTATGAGGAAGCATTCCTGCTGCTCCTGGCCCGCAAGCAGTATTGGAAAGGCACTTACCTCTCCCATGCAGCAGTCCTCGCCTCCCTTTAGCTGCCGGATATCTCAAGTCCTGGAAAACCCGGCCATCCAGGGAAGAGAGATAGAATCTGAGGCACGCATTAAAATATTGAAAGGGGCGATGTGTCTCCTGTGAGCGAATTGGTTGTCCACTCCCCATCCTACCTCCATTAAAACCAGTCGTGGGTGAGTTCGAGGCGTGTTGGAGTCGGGTTTGAGATTTTGTAAAATCTTTACATCTCACACGACCCCAACCCATCCGTTTTTGGGGGTTAAAATTCCCCTCTATACTACAGTATGGAAATCAGTTCCTGTATTTAAATATACTCGTTCAGTTCAATGTATGGGTTAAATTATGGCCAGTTTTTTCAGGGTTGAGCTGTCATTGTAAGTTAAAGTTGCTTCACATCCTGAACAGATAATTGCATCCATACAGGAATGATGATTCAAAGTCATTGCTGCTATTTATTATTCAGCAGCTGATTATTGGGAAATGCTATGTCCCAACAATTATATGAAACTACAATGGACAGTATGAATGACGAATGTTTTTTTTTAAGCCACGTAATGATCATACTCAGTTTGTGGGTTGCTGTCCAGCAGAAGTCAGTTGAATTTCAGAGCCTCAAACGTCAATATAAAACTGTTTTTTTTTAGAAATAGTTTAAACTGTAGAGTTTGGCAGTTGTAAAGAATAGCAACTTTCTTTATATCGAGTCTTTGCATTAAAGCTAAGATAGCATCCACTTGTTTCTGGACATGGGCACAAAGCAATTTGTAAGGAATATTAAAGCTCTTGTAAGAGTTTTCAGTGCAGCAAGTAATCACATTCCTTTTTTAAAAATACTATGTTTGTGGTACAAGAAAACACTCATGAGGAAGGGGCTGCTAACTCACAAGTGACCATTACTTATGAATTAGAAAATGCTTTCAATTGATAGGATGGAATCTCTACTTTACAACTGAATTCGCACTGAGTCGTTTTTACACACGGAACGGAGCCTATAATTACACAATATAAAATGGATACTTGAACTCGGCCAAGTAAACTTCTCTTCTGGATATACTTAGAGCAATACCAGATTCTTTCCCATGTGAAAAGTTAAAAGTGTTCTTCTAAATCGTGATAATTATTACAAATTATCCTTGGGACGTGGATGCCTCCAGATAACTATGAACATCTGCAGTAAATAAGACCACAGTCTCTAAAATCCACATTTCACAGAGATTAGACATTGCTGATAATTTTGATTCAATTAGTGTATCAACTTAAACAGCAACACTGGACGTATTGTGTCTGTGTCAAATGATATTCTTGAAAGCCCACTGCCATCGGACCTCATTATTTCAACACTCACCCTGGAATCAGAAGGCCAGCTGTAAAACTGACTGAACAGAACAATGGGAAACATTCCAGTGCATAAAAATATATGGGCATTGATTATTTCCTGTATTTGCCACATGTGTAACGTGGCCTGTGTCTTACTTATCTACTCCGTACAAGAGATACACAGGTTATAAGCGAGCAATTCAAATCTTGCAAATGTCTTGCAATTTATTTTTTTAAATGCTGTTTGGAGAAGTTTAAATCACATTAATGAAAGGCAGAATTTCTACCTGATCTCACTTTTGCCCAACAATGTCAGTGATAATTCTTGGAGAGATTGTGCAGTATTTTAGACTATTCTTTACAAACTCAAGTAGATCCATTTCGAGGAGTGCTGTACATTTAATCCTTTAAAACTGTCGCAAAGTCTCTCACAAGAAATGAAGTCGCTGATTGGGTAAGGGCCAAGGCTTGCTGATGATTGCTATCGTCACAAGTCACTAAGCATCCAACAGAATTTCAGTGAAAGCTGTGACTCATTTGATTTTCTGCCCCCTCAGGGGGTATTGCTGAGACGTGGATGTGTCACATGGCTATACAAGGGCTCCTGCTGCTCACTTTAACAGCTCCCCTCAATTACAAATTACAGGCAATTTCCTCCAATCGGCTCAGCTAGGTTTTGACTGCCACGGCTCAAACTAATCCACTTTGCCTGTGATCATCAGGAGGGCTTTTTGGATTACAGTGAAAGCTTTGCTGCCAATAAACTGGGTTAATGTCTGTTGCAGGAAGTGTCTCTGCGCCCGCTGAATGAGGAAAATAGACAATCTAGTAACTGCCTCATAGATTACACAGTTAAATATAAGCATCGGGTTTTCCCAGTTACAGATCTGGAACAGCACAGGTTAGAAATCAGTACTAAACAGACAGCTCTTACGCCTTTCCAATGTTGCAAGCCCCACTATGCTCAGTGGATGAATGCTAATTCTAAAGCATTGACCTAAATTGAGCTGATTCACATTTTTTGCAGGAATTGAAATCCAGACGAATTCATTCCAGCTTGTATTGCACGATCTGTCCCTTTAGGAAAAGGTAGTAGGGCCTGAATGCGCACTCCCCACGGGTGCATACGATGTGCGCCCGTGGAGGCCCCACAAGTTCCGGCTTTAGGAATGCGAAGCGCATGCGCCTGAACCTGGAACTTGCAATCTGTCAAGAATTCTCTTGACAGATCGCACACCTCCGAAACTAAAGGGCCTCTGTGGGCTATTTGCCCAACTCCTGCCCAGTGAATGTTCTTCAAATTCTTAAGACTGATAAAAGCAGATGTAAGGCCTGCTTTCATCAGCGTAAAACTTTTAAAGCACAGAAAAATACATTTTTTCAATAATTTAAACATTTAAAATCCTTTTAAATAATGTAAGTTTATTTTTAGACCCTTTAAATTTATTATTCAAAATTTTTTATTTTTGTTTTAAATAATTAATTAAATTCAAATTTGATTTATTTTATACATGTGATTTTAAAAAAAGATTTATTTCAAGTGCGTGTGTGTTTCGGGGCTATTCCCATTCATACAATGGGAATAGCCCTACCCTGATAGGTTGGACTGGCCCACGTGATCCCAGCGATGCGTATGAGGCTCATACGCTGCTGGGATACGTGGGCCTCTATTTAGGCCTTCGCATAGAGGCCCAGGACCAGAAGTCTCCGAAACTTCGGGAACAACAGGTACTTTCGCAGACATTTTTGCGGTCGGAGGCATCCGCCCGCGGGAAGCCTCCGACCGCAAATTCTGGGCCATTAGGGTTTGAGTGTAGAGGCACAATCAGCACACTTCTGCCTGCAGTTTTGTGCACAGGAATTTACAGCACAGAAGGCAGCCATTTGGTGCATTGCACCTTCGTCAGCTCTCTGAAAGAACTGCCCACTTAGTCCAATTTCCCTACCCTTTTCCTTATTACAGAACCTTCTTATTGCTCCTTGCATTTGTGGACATTATTTTAAGACCCTTATCTCCACTCCTTGATCCAACCCCCTTGGCATTCCCAATGACCCATAAAGTGTTCAAATGGAATTATATTTATTTTCATGTGTGTGTGCCTTCCTCCTCTTCCTTTCGCCCTTTTCCTTCTTAAATGCAGTTCACCTGTAATATCCTCTTTGTTTCTTTAATGTTTTAGTGCTGTCTTCTTTTACTTGACTGAGATAATCTGTTACACCATTCCAACCATTACTCCTCCCTGGGATTGTCTGATTTTCTCCTATATTTTGTGTGTGTATGCGTGTGTGTGTCTCTACATAGTTATTTATTTCTGATTGTATTTATAGGCATGTCTGTCTTATTTCTCAGCTTTGAAAAATAATCCCCACCCCCAACATTAACTTGTCTGTTCTCTCCACAGATGCTACCTGACTGCATGTTTCCAGCATTTTCTGTCCTTTTTTCTAATTTCTGGCACCAATATATATACATATATATATTTAAATTGCACAATTTAATGAATAACAAAATTAAGTTAAACAGCCTGACAAATAACTTGGAAAGAACATAGAAACATAGAAACATAGAAAATAGGTGCAGGAGCAGGCCATTCAGCCCTTCTAGCCTGCACCGCCATTCAACGAGTTCATGGCTGAACATGAAACTTCAGTACCCACTTCCTGCTTTCACGCCATACCCCTTGATCCCCCGAGTAGTAAGGACTTCATCTAACTCCCTTTTGAATATATTTAGTGAATTGGCCTCAACTACTTCCTGTGGTAGAGAATTCCACAGGTTCACCACTCTCTGGGTGAAGAAGTTTCTCCTTATCTCGGTCCTAAATGGCTTACCCCTTATCCTTAGACTGTGACCCCTGGTTCTGGACTTCCCCAACATTGGGAACATTCTTCCTGCATCCAACCTGTCCAAACCCGTCAGAATTTTAAACGTTTCTATGAGGTCCCCTCTCACTCTTCTGAACTCCAGTGAACACCTGAACAACTGTAGTATTCATCCTGGATTCTTTCCCAATCTCTCTTCCTTGCGCCCTTAAGGTTGACTCATCCCGTCAAGTTTCAGCAGACTTCCTTTCACTCATTCCTTGTTGCCGTATTTCAGTAACTATGGCCCATTCCATGTTTTTTAGATCCTCTCTCAGCTACTAAGACCCTCTGACAAATTGACGTAAATCTTCCCCAAGGACTCCGTATTTTATCCAGTGTGTTGCTGAGTTTTACTAACTAAGATTTGATCTGTAATCTATTCTGAGTTAGCCGACCGCCCGACATTAGCGTTTTAAAAATCCGACAACCGAATTTCCAGCCCTTAGACTTTCCGGCTGGGATCATTAGTCAGTAATCAGGGCCAGGAACTTTAGTTGAATTTCCCTTCCCTTGTCCAAGGACAATTCAAGAGCCAAGATCTGGGATTAAACCCTGATGGCTTTGGTTGAGTAACACGACATGTATGCAGTGAGCCAGAGGGATAGTTTCAATAATAACCTTCATCTGTCTTTCACATTTCCTACATTACAACAATGACTACACTCCAAAAGTACTTCATTGGCTTTGAGACATCTGGTGGCCGTGAAAGGCGCTATATAAATCCAAGTCTTTCTTTCACTTCCAGATGCTTACTGACCTGCTGTGTTTATTTCTGCCGGCAAGGGAAATTAGCTCGGAGATTATTAATCAGTTTTCACTTCTGACATAACTTCACATTTGTTGAGAAAGTGTGACATAATCACAGCAATTGGACAACCAGAATTCAAGCAGATTCATTTACTATGATCAGATTTCAGAGTACTTTTGTAACACGACCCTTCAGACTTGCTGAATACAAGAAAGCTGATAAAAAATCTCCCACTATTTTCAGGTGTAAATGAAGATCAGCGCATGCATTGAACAGATATTTTAATACCTCCTGAGCTAGCAATCCGAATAAAGTTCAGGGTTCCGAACCCAAACTGAAGGTGATTTCAAGGGGTATAAAAGTATAAGCAGGGTTTAAGCAAAACGTTCCTTTGTAATGCACTGTTTTCTGCATAAAGCTCGGTTCTCAGAGCTCCCCTTTGCAATGCAGTGTTTAGTTTATACTAGCCTGTAGCTAAAACCCTACTGGGGGCAGCCAAAAGCATTCACACAGAGACTATAAAACAATGCCGAAGGCCACCTCGGTGGAAAAACTAGAAGATAACTGAGGGTGACTGAAAATGCCTTTGTTTGGCACTGTTTCCTCAATCTTCGATGGGGGACTTCAATTATCCTAATGGGATAGTAACAGTTAAAGGGCAAAGAGGGAGAAGAATTCCTGAAATATGTACAAGAGAATTTTCTTGATCAGTGTGTTTCCAGCCCAACGAGGAAGAAAGCAGTGCTGGATCTAGTTCTAGGGAATGAAGAGGGGTATGTTTCAGTGGGGAGAATTTGGGGAACAGTGATCCTAATATCATCAGGTTTAGAATAGTTATGGAAAAGGACAAGGTACAATCAAGCGTAAAAATACTTAACTGGAGGAGGGCTAACTTCAGCGAGTTGAAAAGGGATCTGGCCCAGGTGGACAGGCATCAAAACTTAGAAGGCAAAACAGTAATTGAATAATGGGAGGCCTTCAGAGAGGAGATGGTTCAGGTACAGGTTAGACACATTCCTATGAAGGGGAAAGGAAGGGCATCCAAAGCGAGAACACCCTGGATGTCTAAAGATATAGAGGTCAAAATGAGACAGAATAAAACTTATGACAAACGTAAGGATCATAATACAGTAGAGAACCAAGCTGAATATCGAAAGTACAGATGAGATTTAAGAAAGGAAATAACAAGGACAAAGAGAGAGTATGGGAAAAGATTAGTGGCTAACATAAAAGGGGAACACAAATCTTTTATAAACACATCGATAACAAGAGGTTAATCAAAGGAAGTGTGGGTCGAATTAGGCAATTAGGCACCAAAAAGGAAGCAGAGGGCATGGCTGAGGTACTAAATGAGTACTTTGTATCTATTACCGATATTTCTTCCCTCAGCCTCTGCACCAAACAATTTCTCATCCTCGGTGATTTCAACCTCCATTTCAATTCCTCATGCTCGCTCTCCTCTGAGTTCACTAGCTTCCAATCCTCCCATAATCACTCCCTCCATGTAAACTCGCCAACCCATACTCACGGCCACCCCCTCGACCTTGCCATCTCTCATGGCCTTGCTACTCCCATCATGTCAATCGCAGTTATGGCCATCTCTGACCACTTCCTTGTATTGTTCTCCACCCACATTCCCCTTCCACCCCCCACCCCCCCCCCCCCCCAAACCTACCTCCTGTGTCCAAGGTACGCTTGATTGTACCTTGTCCTTTTCCATAACTATTCTAAACCTGATGATATTAGGATCACTGTTCCCCAAATTCTCCCCACTGAAACATACCCCTCTTCATTCCCTAGAACTAGATCCAGCACTGCTTTCTTCCTCATTGGGCTGGAAACACACTGATCAAGAAAAGGGAAAAAATATCTCCTGACTCTCTTACAACTGCACTTATCACCTCCCAACTGTCCAGCCTTTGGCCCTCCATTCACCATGACATTTCTGCAGCTACTGATCTGCTCAATCACACCCTCACCACCACCTTTGATGTCCTAGTCCCTGTTAAAACAATTACTCTCTCTCACCCTGGCCGTTCCTCCAGGCACAGCCCTGATCTTTGCTCGTTAAGTCCAAGGGACGCAGACTTGAACGGGGATATGGCGTACAACTGGTTTAGCCATTCACCGCCAAATCTGGCTGGACCACATAAAGCGTTATTGGATCCTGCTCTTGTCTGCCAAAACTGCTCACTATTCCAGAATCATTCTGAAATGTAATGATAAACCGTGGCTTCTATTCTCCATTGCTAACCGTCTTTTTAAACCCCTCTCCCCTGACTCCACCCTCATCTCCGAAAATAAGTGTGAGGAGCTTATGGACCTCTTTGGCTCTAAGATTGAGACCATCTATTCTGCCTCTTCCCTTCCCTCACCCACCGGGCCAAACTTCCTCTAAGGAAGGCACCTCCCCGAGCCCTGACCTCACATTTTTCTCCAGTTTCTCTCCAATCTCCCCTCATGACCTCTGCGAGCTCATCCTGTCCATCAGACCCACTTCCTGCTCCCTCAACCCTATTCCCACCAACTGCTGACCATCCAACTTCCTTTTCTGGTTCCCATGTTAGCTGACATTGTTAATGGTTCTCTCTCCTCAATGACATGCTTTGTGACTGTGACAAAGGCAAACTATCCCTCCTCGTCCTTCTTGACTTGTCTGCAGCCTTTGACATGGTTGACCACTCTATCCTTTTCCAACACCTCTCCACCGTCGTACAGCTGGGTGGGATTGCACTCGCCTGGTTCCATTCTAATCTATCTAATTGTAGCCAGAGAATCACCTGCAACGACTTCTCTTCCCGCCCATCATTGTGTCCCCTAAGGATCTATCCTTGGCCCCCTCCTATTTCTCATCTACATGTTGCCCCTTGGTGATATCATCTGTAAACACAGCATCAGTTTCCATATGTACACTGATGACACCCAGCTCTACCTCACGAACAGTTCTCTTGACCCCTCCACAGTCTCTTTCAGACTGCTAATCCGACATCCAGTTCTGGATGTGCAGAGATTTTCTCCAATTGGATATTGGAAAGACCGAAGCCATTAATGTCGGTCCCCACCACAAACTCCGTTACCCAGCCACTATAAGAACATAAGAACATAAGAATTAGGAACAGGAGTAGGCCATCTAGCCCCTCGCGCCTGCTCCGCCATTCAATAAGATCATGGCTGATCTGGCCGTGGACTCAGCTCCACTTACCCGCCCTCTCCCCGTAACCCTTAATTCCCTTATTGGTTAAAAATCTATCTATCTGTGACTTGAATACATTCAATGAGCTAGCCTCAACTGCTTCCTTAGGCAGAGAATTCCACAGATTCACAATTCTCTGGGAGAAGAAATTCCTTCTCAACTCGGTTTTAAATTGGCTCCCCCGTATTTTGAGGCTGTGCCCCCTAGTTCTAGTCTCCCCTACGAGTGGAAACAACCTCTCTGCCTCTATCTTGTCTATCCCTTTCATGATTTTAAATGTTTCTATAAGATCACTCCTCATCCTTCTGAACTCCAACGAGTAAAGACCCAGTCTACTCAATCTATCATCATAAGGTAACCCCCTCATCTCCGGAATCAGCCGTGTGAATCGTCTCTGTACCCCCTCCAAAGCCAGTATATCCTTCCTTAAGTAAGGTGACCAAAACTGCACGCAGTACTCCAGGTGCAGCCTTACCAATACCCTATACAGTTGCAGCAGGACCTCCCTGCTTTTGTACTCCATCCCTCTCGCAATGAAGGCCAACATTACATTCGTCTTCCTGATTACCTGCTGCACCTGCAAACTAACTTTTTGGGATTCATGCACAAGGACCCCAAGGTCCTTCTGCACCTTAGCATGTTGTAATTTCTCCCCATTCAAATAATATTCCCTTTTACTGTTTTTTTTCCCCAAGGTGGATGACCTCACACTTTCCAACATTGTATTCCATCTGCCAAACCTTAGCCTATTCGCTTAACCTATCTAAATCTCTTTGCAGCCTCTGTGTGTCCTCTACACAAACCGCTTTCCCACTAATCTTTGTGTCATCTGCAAATTTTGTTACACTCCACTCTGTCCCCTCTTCCAGGTCATCTATGTATATTGTAAACAGTTGTGGTCCCAGCACCGATCCCTGTGGCACACCACTAACCACCGATTTCCAACCCGAAAAGGACCCATTTATCCCGACTCTCTGCTTTCTGTTCGCCAGCCAATTCTCTATCCATGCTAATACATTTCCTCTGACTCTGCGTACCTCTATCTTCTGCAGTAACCTTTTGTGTGGCACCTTATCGAATGCCTTTTGGAAATCTAAATACACCACATCCATCGGTACACCTCTATCCACCATGCTCGTTATATCCTCAAAGAATTCCAGTAAATTAGTTAAACATGATTTCCCCTTCATGAATCCATGCTGCGTCTGCTTGATTGCACTATTCCTATCTAGATGTCCTGCTATTTCTTCCTTAATGATAGCTTCAAGCATTTTCCCCACTACAGATGTTAAACTAACTGGCCTATAGTTACCTTCCTTTTGTCTGCCCCCTTTTTTTAAACAGAGGCGTTACATTAGCTGCTTTCCAATCCGCTGGTACCTCCCCAGAGTCCAGAGAATTTTGGTAGATTATGACGAATGCATCTGCTATAACTTCCGCCATCTCTTTTAATACCCTGGGATGCATTTCATCAGGACCAGGGGACTTGTCTACCTTGAGTCCCATTAGCCTGTCCAGCACTACCTCCCTAGTGATAGTGATTGTCTCAAGGTCCTCCCTTCCCACATTCCTGTGACCAGCAATTTTTGGCATGGTTTTTGTGTCTTCCACTGTGAAGACCGAAGCAAAATAATTGTTTAAGGTCTCAGCCATTTCCACATTTCCCATTATTAAATCCCCCTTCTCATCTTCTAAGGGACCAACATTTACCTTAGTCACTCTTTTCCGTTTTATATATCTATAAAAGCTTTTACTATCTGTTTTTATGTTTTGCGCAAGTTTACCTTCGTAATCTAACTTTCCTTTCTTTATTGTTTTTTTAGTCATTTTTTGCTGTTGTTTAAAATTTTCCCAATCCTCTAGTTTCCCACTAACCTTGGCCACCTTATACGCATTAGTCTTTGATTTGATACTCTCCTTTATTTCTTTGGTTATCCCGGCTGGTTATCCCTTCTCTTACCGCCCTTCTTTTTCACTGGAATATATTTTTGTTGAGCACTATGAAAGAGCTCCTTAAAATTCCTCCACTGTTTCTCAATTGTGCCACCGTTTAGTCTGTGTTTCCAGTCTACTTTAGCCAACTCTGCCCTCATCCCACTGTAGTCCCCTTTGTTTAAGCATAGTACACTCATTTGAGACACTATTTCCTCACCCTCAATCTGTATTACAAATTCAACCATACTGTGATCACTCATTCCGAGAGGATCTTTTACTAGGAAATCGTTTATTTTTCCTGTCTCATTACACAGGACCAGATCTAAGATAGCTTGCTCCCTTGTAGGTTCTGTAACATACTGGTCTAAGAAACAATCCCGTATGCATTCTCTGAATTCCTTCTCCAGGCTACCCCGTGTGATTTGATTTGACCAATCGATATGTAGGTTAAAATCCCCCATGATTACTACCGTTCCTTTTTCACATGCCTCCATTATTCCCTTGATTATTGCCCGCCCCACCGTGAAGTTATTATTTGGGGGCCTATAAACTACGCCCACCAGTGACTTTTTCCCCTTACTATCTTTAATCTCCACCCACAATGATTCAACATTTTGTTAATTAGAGCCAATATCGTCTCTCACAATTGCCCTGATATCATCCTTTATTAACAGAGCTACCCCAACTCCTTTCCCTTCTTGTCTATCTTTCCGAATTGTCAGATACCCCTGTATGTTTAATTCCCAGTCTTGGCCACCCTGCAATCACGTTTCTGTAATGGCCACCAAATCATACCCATTTGTACTGATTTGTGCCGTCAACTCATTTACTTTATTTCGAATGCTGCGTGCATTTAGGTAGAGTGTTTTAATCCTAGTTTTTAAACCATGATTTTTAGTTTTGACCCCTCCTGCAGCCCCTTTATATTCAGTGGCCCTTGGGTTTCTCTGCCCTCCACTTTTACTCATCTCCTTTCTGTCTTTTGCTTTTGTCTCCTTTTTGTTTCCCTCTGTCTCCCTGCATTGGTTCCCATCCCCCTGCCATATTAGTTTAACTCTTCCCCAACAGCACGAGCATACACTCCCCCTAGTACATTGGTTCCGGTCCTGCCCAGGTGCAGACCGTCCCTCCATCCCTCTCCAAAACTTCTGTCTGAGGATGAACCAGACTCTTCGCAACCTTCGTATCATATTTGACCCTGAAATTAACTTTCAACCACATATCCGCAGCATAACTAAGACCGCCTATTTCCACCTCCAGAACTTTGCTCTACTCCGCCCCTGCCTCAGCTCATCCGTTGCTGGAGCCCTCATCCATGCCTTTGTTACCTCGAGACTTGACTATTCCAACGCACTCCTGGATGGCCTCCCACATTCTACCCTACGTAAACTAGAGGTGATCCAAATCTCAGCTGCCCGTGTCCTAACTCGCACCAAGTCCCGCTTAACTATCATCCCTGTGCTCGTTGAGCTGCATTGGCTCCCGGTTAAGCAAAGCCCCGATTTCGAAATTCTCATCCTTGTTTTCAAATCCCTCTATGGCATCGCCCCTCCCTATCTCTGTAATCTACTTCAACCTCACAACCCCTCCCAGAGATGTCTGCACTCCTCTGATTCTGCCCTCTTGAGCATCCCTGACTATAATCGCTCAACCATTGGTGGCCGTGCCTCCGGTTGCCCAGGCCCTAAGCTCTGGAATTCCCTGCCTAAACCTCTGCAACTCTCTACCTCTCTTTCCTCCTTCAAGACACTCTTGAAAATCTATCTCTTTGACCAAACTTTTGGTGACCTGCCCTACGTTCTCCCTATGTGGCTCAGTGTCAATTTTTTAATCTCATAATGCTCCTGTGAAGCACCTTGGCACGTTTCACCATCTTAAAAGCACTATATAAATACAAGTTGTTGTTTTCACTAAGTAGGATGCTGCCGATGTAGCAGTAACAGAGGAGGCAGTACTAATAATGAATTGGATCAAAATAGATCAAGAGATTGTATTGATAAAAAGGTTGGTAGTCCTCGAAGTAGAAAATTCACCCGGTTTGGATGGGATGCATCCTTGATTACTGAGAGAAGTAAGGGTGGAAATTGCAGAGGTCTGGTCACAATCTGCCAATCCTCCTTGGATATGGGGATGGTGCCAGAGGACTGGAGGATTGCAAATGTTACACCCCTATTTACAAAAGGGGAGGGATAAACCCGGCAACTACAGGCCAGTCAGCCTAACATCGGTGGTGGGGAAACTTTGAGACAATAATCCAGGACAAAATTAATTGGCATTTGGAAAAGTATGGGCTAATAAATGAAAGTCAGCATGCATTTGTTAAACGTAAATCGTGTTTGACTAACTGGATCAAGTTTTTTGATGCAGTAATGGAGAGGGTTGGTGAAGGTACTGTGGTTGATGTGTATATGGACTTTGAAAAGGTGTTTGACAAAGTACTACATAATAGACTTGTTAGCAAAATTAAAGCCCATGGGATTAAAGGGACAGTGGCAGCATGGATACAAAACTGACTAAGGGACAGAAAGCAGAGAGTAGTGGTGAACTGTTGTTTCAGACGGGAGAGAAGTATACAGTTATGTATTGAGATCACTGCTCTTTTTGATATATATTAATGACCTGGACTTGGGTAGACAGGCCATCATTTCAAAGTTTGCAGATGATATGAAACTCAGAAATGTAGTAAAAAATTAGGAGGATAGTAACCGACTCAGGAGGACATAGACAGGCTGGTAAAATGGGCAGACACATGGTATCTGAAATTTACCACAGAGAATTGTGAAGTGATATATTTAGGTAGGAAGAATTAGGAGAGACAATATGAACTAAATGGTACAATTTTAAAGGGGGTGAAGGAACAGAGAGATCTGGGGGTGTATGTCCACAAATCTTTGAAGATGGCAGGACAAGTTGAGATGTTAAAAAAGCATATGGGATCCTTGGCTTTATAAACAGAGACAGAGTACAAAAGCAAGAAAGTTATGCTAAACCTTTATAAAACACTGGTTAGGCCTCAGCTGGAATATTGTGTTCAATTCTGGGCACCACACTGCTGGAAAGATGTCAAGACCTTGGAGAGGGTGCAGAGAGATTTACTAGAATGGTACCAGGAATGAGGGACTTCAGTTATGTGGCGAACTGGAGACGCTGTGGTTGCTCTCCTTAGAACAGAGAAGGTTAAGAGGAGATCTGATAGAACTGTTCAAAATCATGAATAGTTTTGATGAAGTAAATAAAGATGGGAGAAGGGTCGGTAACCAGAGGACACAGATTTAAGGTGATTGGCAAAAGGACCAGAGGCGACATTTTTTTACACAGCGAGTTGTGATCAGGAACGTACTGCCTGAAAGGGTGGTGCAAACAGATTCAGTAGCAACATTCAAAAGAGAATTGGATAAATTCTTGAAGGGAAAAACAAATACAGGGCTATGGGGGGGAAGAGCAGACAAGTGGGATTAATTGGATAGCTCTACCAAAGATTCTGGCACAGGCACAATGGGCCTAATGGCCTCCTTCTATGTTGTATCATACTACAATTCTCCTGAAGAGTTGACTCATATAGCTCATGTGTCCATTCATCAAGTGTGAGACTGTACAGTGCTCCAATGAGCCAGCAAATGTTCCAGAGGTGCTGCAAATTACAAAAACACTTGATAAAAGTCTACTGTTGATTTCAAATGTAAATTAGGAATCAGCAAGAATTAAGCAAATACAGAGAGGCAACCCCCTGTATAAAGGTTTGGATGAGATGAGGGGAAATTGTTTTGCCTGAATCATTGCAAAATCACTTGCCAACACCTGACATTCTGTTATCTGCCACTTACTGTAAGAAAATAATTGGTCTGCATCGTGGTGGCATGACATATCAGAGCACCAATCTTCTGTGAGGAAGAGATGAGATACAAGCCCAACTTGCAATTCTCTACATGCTCAGTTTTTGGTCTTAGTAGTTTCTCCGGGAGGAGGCTTTAATTGCTTCCCTACAGGGAGCCACCCTAGGCCATTCACAAACCTACAACAGTTGACCTCCAAACAGCACTGGCAGAGGCATGAGCAGGACCCCATGCTGTCAGTTGTGGATTAATGGGGTAAACAGAGAGCAATAGTAATAGCTAAAATGGGCAGAAGTACTCCGAAACAGTTTTTTGGTTCTTAAGAAAAAGTGGCTTTGCCAACCACAAGACAACTTTTGCTTAAGAACCAGAACATTATTCCAACCAACCTCAATGGCTGATGTACACAGAAAGTTTAAATAGGCTTTTTTAATACACCAGATTGTTACTCACTGGGACTGACCAGACAATCAAATGGAGAGTTATTTAGGGAAATGGAAAGAACATACAAGGCATGTCAGTGTGGAGAAGCACACAGGGTAGGAGAAAAGACCACAAGATGGGCAACAAGATTGGTTTTGGAGGAATAAAGTCACCATGATCAGTTTAAAAAAGGCTGTAACTGGGCTGAGGGGGTGGGAATGATAAACTCAGAGAGAATGGAGCTGGAAGTTGAGGAAACAACTCAGGATACTGAGAACTGAAGTAAAATGAAAGTGGTGCAGGATCTAGATAAGGAGATAGGTAATATGCAATAAGCATAAGTGAAGCATATGGAGAATCAAACATTTTTGTTTATTAGGGCAAAAAGTAATTGCTTTTAAAAGAGGCAGGGTAAACACTATAGGCCCGAAATTGGTCGACATATCGCCCGCGTACCGCCCAAAAATGTGATTTTGGTCAAAAAACACCTCATCATCATCATCATCATCATAGGCAGTCCCTCGAAGCGAGGATGATTTGCTTCCATGCCGAAAAGGGATGAGTTCACAGGTGTTTCAATGAATTACCTAATATTCCAGGTCCCGAACTACACCTTGAAGGGTGGAAGATGCCTGTGCGTGGATTTTTTTAACATGTGGTGGCCGTTGCACACCAGCCACCACACGGGCTTGACAGAGCTAGGTCCTGGTCCAGTGGCAAGGATTGACCAAGACAATGGGAGACCAGCTCTGCTAAACAAAAAACACCTGCATATTGCACGGCGGAATATTCGTCATTGACGTACCACCGAGCGGGATGCACACCGTCCCCTGTGCAGGACCACCTGCATACTGCCCAAAAAGTCCGATTTTAATCACATACCACCGGAGCTGCATACCGTCCTGGAAAGGTGATTTTACGCGATGGTAACTGGGCGGGAATGGGCGGTAGTGCTCGGAGCCGCCATTTTGGAAATCGGGAACTGTCAGCTAAAGCAGTTGCTCTATATTTCAGAGATGAACAGTGACTTTACAGTGGAAAAGGTATTTTTATTGGTACTGAGTAATTTAAGATTTTAAGGCATTTTAGTTTTTTTTTCATTGAAAAATATTGTAGAGATTTAAAAAGAATGGGGCCTGTACTATCTCGGCCTGTATTGCTGACTACCTGTCTAATGGGGGAACCAGATGTGAGAAGGTTTATAAATGAATGCTTTGTTTTAATGTGGAGAGCCGTGTTTTGGGACCCTGATGACTGTTACCCCAAAGTTTCACACTGTATAAGAGTGCTGAATTCAATTCAAACGTTCGTGTAAAAATGTCAAAAATATACAACAATTTTAAAACTTATAACTATAAAACTACTGTAACAACTTCAACAAACCTTTTACAACTTTAATAACAACTTTAACAAAACTTTTACAGTTTTAATAAACTTTTACAAATCAAACTTCACTTATTCAATGAACAAGTACAACAAAAGACCCTTTACTGTCCTCGATCATGACCTCGACCCCGTCCTTGACCACGTGCTACACCACCCTTGGGACTATTACCCCCTTTCTTACTCCCGCCCTTCCCTTTCCCACTGCCCCCAAGTCTGGACCTCCCTGTGGTGATTCCAAGCTGGCGTGCAGCACCGCACCCAGAGTGCTGTTGCTGTTGTCGTTGTGGGGTGGTGGGGGGGAGGGGGGGGTGGTGGTCGGACATTGCAGGTGCAATAACAGGGGCCTCAGGAGAAGCTCATGATGTGGAAGGCATGGCTTCAGGGCTGGAAGATGATATCAGCTCCCCACCCTCAGGTACTATCGACCTGACTACAATAGCACGGTGGGGGCGGGGGGGTGGTTCCGCATGGTTTCGACGGCATCGGTGGTTTGCTCCATCGTGGTGATCATACGCGACATATCCTCCGACTGCCGTTCTGATAGAGCCGCGGTGTTTGCGGTTATCGTAGCCATGGCCTTGAGCAGCTCGCGACCTATGTCGATGCTGGCCTGTGACAGACACACCATGTCCTGGTACACGCCAACAGCAACCGACCTTTTCTGCACCAACCTCCGTCGCTGCGGCAAAGGCACTGCAACACTGGGGGTGCCTTGCTGCGCACGGCTTGGTCCGGCAGAATCAGGAGCCATCAGAATCCCCTGAATACAGACTCCATGGTGGAGGATGTTCCAGCTGGCCCACATGGAGCTGGTGTATCCTGCTCCGTCTCCACCCCCCACCCCACCGCTCCACCCCCACCGGCTCCAGGATCAGCGGCTCTTCCTCTTCCTCATCTCTGCCAGTGGTGAAGCCGGGAGAGGGCTGGGTGATGCCAGAGGTGGAGGCAGTGGCTCTGTCATCTGGTCTCTCTGTGTCGGTGTGGTCTGCATCGTCCAAGTCTGGAAGTACAAAACAACATTTAAAAATGCTTGACACCAGAGGAGGGATCAGGGTTACATGAGTACATAACACAGTGACTTAGCACAGTCTTACTTAAATGTTCACCACTGCTGCAGTATTGCATTACATATCGCAGACAGACAATACATATATGCATGCGTTACATGCCCCCAATGTTGCAGTACATCACATGAGGCCAACATTACAGTGCAATAAACTGACATTACATTACATCAGGCAAATATTACAGTCACAGTTACATGACATGAGAGGACCACAACACAGACTGGATTGTATTCAACTTACCATCCTGTGTGAGTGGGTCAGTTCCAATGCCGGTGGTGGCACGGTTACTATCCCCAACCAAGGACAGGGCACGGATCTCGATTTCAGTCAGAGGCTGTTGGGTTTTGTGTCCTCCCCCCGTAAGCCACTGATCGGCTGCTATTGCAGATGTCTTCCTTTGTAGAAAGTGAAGTAAGTGGGAGTAAAAATATTCAATCCATTTAACATTGCAGTCACACACACACACCACACACACACACAAACACACACACACAAAACACTGCATTGATCCTCTTTTCTTGTCATTGCCTGAAAGCACGAATACATCGCCATAACCTTAAGATAAATAAAATCATCCATGTGACAAGGAACCTACATTTCCATGGTACATCATCATCATAGGCAGTCCCTCGAAGCGAGGATGACTTGTTTCCATGCCAAAAAGGGATAAGTTCACAAGTGTTTCAATGAAGAACCTAATATTTCAGATCCCTAACTACATCCTGAGGGTGGAAGATGCCTGTGCATGGATTTCTGACTGCAGGGGACCTACGTTTGTCTTTACTAACCTTTTTCTCTTTACATATCTATAGAAGCTTTTGCAGTCCGTCTTAATGTTCCCTGCAAGCTTCCTCTCATACTCTATTTTCCCTGCCCTAATCAAACCCTT